>NW_005179143.1:0-139113 GCF_000350225.1 Chondrus crispus
GCTGTAGCGCATATTCTCGCGCATTTTGGATATGCATTCCTCGGTGTCATGGGACGGTGTTCCGTGGAAGGAGCACCATTTCCCACGCCAGTGGTTGGGACGACGGGCGTTGCGGTTGCCGCGGGAGGGCGGGTCGTGATGACGAGGAGCACGGGGGGAGCGTTAGTGATGGTGGGTTTGGTTGGCGAGGTGTGGGTTCTGCTTGGAGAGGTAATTTTCAGCGTGCAGGAGATGGGCTTCGATCTGTTCGACAGGAAGTAAACTTGATTGGGCATGTAGGGTCAGGGCGATCGGGTTGTAGTCGGGGTGGTCGCAGAGGCCGTCAAGTAAAAACTGTGCTGCAGTGCCAGTGTCCTGTATGCCAGGATAATTAACAGCACGCATACGGGTGCGTATGTTTTTGTGTGATGTGATGTGTGGTATAACTACCCACGTCCCGACCACTCGGAAACGAGGGGGGATTAGTGTGAGGGAGCGCGCGATGCCGGGTACCCACGCGAGCGCGGACCAATCCGAAGAACTCGTAAAGAGGGAAGGCACACGTGGCCAGTGACGCGCAGCTGAGTGGAGGTGCTATAACCACACAGCCGGTCACGGGTTAGAAGCCTGAGACTTAGAGGTAAAACCGGACGGAGTTAGCAAAAAGCCGTTAAGGGAAGGGAGACGAGTCTTCCCCCGTTTACTGGAACGGGGCAGGTGCCCCCGGTCTTAACCCCTAAGTGGGACGCCAGGACACCTGTCCCGCTACAGTAGCTGTTACATACTGTATACCAGCTACTGTACTAAATTGGCTAATTTGTGCCATTAACCACTACTTGCTAATTACCTACCGGACGGGTCGCACACGTGTGCCCGTGGCCACGACCGATGCCAACTGTTATGCTACGCGTACGCCGTGGAGGTACTACTGTGGTTTTAGAGGGCGCGTGCACGATTACTACATTAGTAACCGCCCGTCCAGACGGTTCTCATCTCCCACCGGGGGTCGTGGTGTGGAATTGTACCACAGACCCCCTTCCTTACTTCGCGACACGTCCCCGTCGCGGCTGGGGGTTGACATGACCGGCTTGCAGGGTGTCCCATCCGTACGGGGAAGCCCGCGCCGAACACGGGGGCGCGGGCGGACTACGGCCAACTCCATAGGGAAGCCTATGGAGTTTTTGGTATTTAACCGCGTCGGATCCCCTGGCGCGGCAATGGGTCCCCTCACGCTTTCCTTTTCTCCCACATCACCCCAAACCACGCACTCCACTATCACCACTTCTCCGTCTCGTCTCATCCTCCTGTCTTCCTCCCGCATGGACAACCGATCATCCGAGCAGGGTCACCCCCCTTGGGCTCAGCTGCCTACGGCGCCAGCCGCGCCGGTCCCTACCTTTCACCCCGCGCTGGCGGCGGGTCCCGTGAGCCAACCCGCGGCGAGCATCGCAGCTCCGCGGGTGCGGGCTTCCCGGGCGGGGGTTCTTCCCTCGTGCGGCCCTCCCACCGTCCAAGGTCCCCTGCCGCGCCCTCTGCGCTCAGCCCCGGCTCCCCAAGTCGGCGAGACGACCGTACTGAGACGGTCCCCGACTGGGTTGTAGCCACGGGGCAGACGGCGGCCGGAGCGGGTAACCGCCCGGTACCGCCGGACCCGCACGCGACCACGCCCCCGGCGACAGAGGCTCCGCCATCCGGCTGGCTCCGGACGGGTGTTAGTGCCGTTCGGAGTTTATTGCCCGGGGCCGACTTAGACCACCGGGTTCCCCGGGGTGGTCGCAACCCCTCGCAGGTGCAGCCGCAGATGTCCGTCGAGGCTTACATCGGAACGGCCTTCCCCGATGCCGCTCGGTTTGGGGCCATCCCCAGGCGGCGGGGTATCTGCACGCCCTCCCCTCGCGGACGAATCCGCCAAGATAGCCGCTCGGCCGCTTAGAGGACCCGCTGGGTCCACGTGCCCAATCGCGTAATGGCGGATTCCCGCTCGGATCTTCTGTACATCCGCTGTGCGGGTGAGGACCAGTACCATTCGCAGTGGTTCGGCCTCTTCGAGAGGTTCGGCGGGGACGTGGATCCTAAGCCCCACGTGCAGTTGGTGGCATTCCCCCGCCCGTTCGACCGGTGGTACAGTGTGGCCGACCGTGTGCGGTGGGGCGAGAATTCCGCCAAGGAGAGCCGGCTGCGGTGTCGCCGCGCCGATGCCTACTTCCACATGTGGCACACGGCGGAAATCTTCGCCGTGCCCACGGGCGCTAGGGGGCGGCTATACCTAGCCTTACCGGACGGTTGGAGCAATCTGGAAACTCCACAGTACCTCTGCGTCCCCACCCCCAGCGTGCTGGCGTATGCCGCAGCGCGGTGGATGCCGGACGGTTCCTTCGGGCGAGAGGCGACGCCCGGGATGCGTCGACTGATCGACGCCATCTTGCCCTCGAAGTGGACGGTCCTGGCGTTGCTGTGTTTCCTACACGCCGCACGGGACGGCCTCCCGATCTTCACAAGGTGTTCGGACCCTCGCCTGGCGAGCCGGAACGGGAACGAACCCGTCGAGCGAGGCTCTCTCTTCCGGTTATCGGCCGGGCTTTTGTAGCTCATCCGATCGGTCGGGGTGGCCGCCATCCTCGAGGGGACGTCGTTCGACCCGGTTGGCGCGGAGGCCATCCTCGATTTTTCCGAACGGTTGGACTGGTCCCTTCGAGAGCGCGGCGACTTCGTGTGGTACAGTTGGGCCCGCGGCTGCTCCTTGCGGATGCCGCATTGGGATGGTACGTCGGCAGAGGCCGACAACTGGTACGACCCCCTGCCGGACGACGGGTCGCCGTCGTACGGTGCGGTCATCGCCTCCGGTGACGGGTGGGGCGCCGCGGTTGCCTCCGCCGGAACTCCCGCGGAACCGTCCGTTGAGTCTCTGCCCGTGTCGACCGCGCCGGTTCTACCGATGCCGGGTGACACCGCCCTCGGAGAGGGCCTTCCAGTCGGTCCCTCGACGCCTCCTAAGGTGGGCGACGCGATCACTGCGGATTCACCACCAGCGGCCACGGAAGCGCCGGCCACGGAAACGCCGGTCATGGAAGTGCCGGTCACGGACCCCGCCCCGGTGGGGGCCCCTCGCGAGGTTCCTTCTGTCGAGCCCGCAGGGGGCAACCTCCCTGCGGTAGCTACCGGATCGGTGCCGGGCTCCGCCGTCTTTCCCGTCAGCGAAATGACCGCGACGGGGATGCAGACCCCCTCAGTGGCGGTCGATAGAGCCCCGAATGTGGCGCCAGCAGACGAAGCCCCCGTCTTGGTCCCGGACGCGCAGGCCGCCCTGCACGCTCTGCAGATGGAGTGCGGCTACGCGGATGTCCCTGCACCGACCACCCTCGCGGCGGCTTTGGAGTCCGCGCGCACCTGGCTGGTCGAGGCGACTCAGCTCAAGGCGCGGGTGGCCGGCATGCAGTTCGCCATCCGCCAACGCGACACCGGCGAGGATCTCCTGCGCAGTGAGAAGATGGCGCGGATCCGTGCGGCACAGGACCACCTCGCCGTCTTGAGCGAGCAGGTGTCCGCGAAGAGACCGTACGGTGCAGTCGATGCTGATCCCGCCCGCGCGGCGGTGCGGGGAGCGGAGCCCTCTGCCAAGCGCCAACGCCGTGAGTGATGCCAGTGGGGGAGGCGGGGAGAGTAGCGAACCGCCTCCGGGGACCAGGTCCCATCCATCCCAGTAAATTGCCCCCTGTTCTCCTTTTTCTTCCTCTTCTTCACTGCCCTTCCCGCTCGGTACTGTAGTCTCTCCGCGTCGGTCGGGTCCGGCGCGGGGCAGGAGTCGTTTGAAGCAGTGCTCGCGCGTCCGTGGCGGGGGCTTGCCGCCCGGCGGGAGGCTCCGGCGCATCCTTGGCCGTGATACCCCCAGCCGCGGCTCCGCCGCCCCGGTAGGCGAGGGCTCGGGCGCCACTGCAGCGCCACTTCCCCCAACTGCCCGCCGGTCGTCATCGTAGCTGCCGGGTTACCCTCTGGCTCATGCTGGCGAGACTCCGCTCGGTGAGTGTACCAAGTGTTCGCGGGAAGGGTCCCCTAGCTACCCCCGCGACACTGGAGGGCATCCGTCCGGTAGGTAATTTAAGCCGGATTTTACCGCCCCGCGACGGGTGGCCTTTTCAGCGCATTGACGAACTCCGATTGGGTACTCCCCGAGAATCGGAGGCGTCTTGAACCGCCGCCGTGGTCCAGCGGCCACACGTGCCGGACGGTGTATGCCGCTCGCGCAACTCGTGGTCCACAGTGCCCTGGAGCCCCGGCGAGGTCGTTCCCATACAGTATTACCGCGCTGGGTTCCGGCTCTCGGCAGCGGGTATGCACCGGGGCGCCAAGCCGTTTGACCACCGCCGCGTCAGGTCGTCTTGTCGGCGGGTCAGCTTCCTCCGCGCCGGTCCATCCGGTACGGCTCGAGCGGTGGCACGCAGGGGATCTGCGTGCGCAATAAACGAATGGTGGCCGCCTAGAGGAGACCCTCGGCGGAGTCGCCCCCATCCACGCCGGGTATTCCGGTGCGGGGTTTGGGGTGGCGCTCGCAGGGTTCCGTGTGCGTCTGTGGCGACCTTGCCCGCTCCTGCGCCGGGTCTTCCGGCGCGGGGTTTGCGGTGACGCGCGCGGGGTTCCGCGTGCGTCTGTGGCGATGTTGCCGCCTCCTGCGCCGGGTCTTCCGGCGCGGGGTTTGCGGTGACGCACGCGGGGTTCCGCGTGCGTCTGTGGCGATGTTGCCGCCTCCTGCGCCGGGTCTTCCGGCGCGGGGTTTCCGGTGACGCACGCGGGTTTCCGCGTGCGTCTGTGGCGGTTGATCGCCGCCCGGGGGAGGTCCTCCGCGGGATCGTCCCGTCCCGCGCTGGGTCGCCCAGTGCGGTGTTGCGGTGGCGTGCGGCCGCCCGCGTGCGCCAGAAGCGGTCTATGAAGGCCTGGGGGAGTCCCTCAGCGGGTTCCCAGGTATCGTCCGCTGGGGCGTAGCCATACCAGCGGACCTTGTACTGGATTCCTGTGCGGTTCTCCCGGTGGCCGACCAGATGGTCGACCACATACTCCGCGGCGGGTTCGGGTTCTCCGTCCGCCGCGGGCTGGGTCGGGGCGGCCGCAGTGACGTCGCGGGGTCCCCGCGGCATCCAGGTTATCCGGTCGATGCTCACGCGGTTTGAGACCCCGTCTTGATCGACGACCACTGTGGTCTCCGTAGCGGATCGGACCCGAAACGGGCCTTCCGTTTTCGGTAAAAGCTTGACGGAGGGTCCCCCTTCATTACTTGGCAGGTCTCCCCGTTTGGTACTCGTCAATGGCCGAGGTGGGCCGTCGACATAGACCAGGTCTCCCACCTCGATGAACGGGCGGAAACGCACCTTCTTATCGAAGTCGGCCTTGTATCGCCTTTGCGCCGTGGTTAGTTTCACCCGCGTGCGCTCAAGGGCGTCGCGGAGTTTACGCAGCGTCGCGCGCTTGTACTGTACCGGGGTCCTCGGATCTTCCGTGTTGGAGACGGCATCCTGCGGTACAATACCAGGCAGTGCCAAACCGGACGGTGGTCGCGTCAGCACCAGGTGGAACGGGGCTGTCTCCGTCGACCGGTGGACCTGCGTGTTATACGAGAAGGTCAGGGGCTGGATGTATTTGTCCCAGTCCCTCTGATGCTCCGCGACATAATGTCGGAGGCGCTGTACCAGAGTACGGTTGAACGACTCGGTTTGCCCATTCGTCTGGAGGTGATAGGCGGTAGGTAGTCAGGTAATGCCTCACCCCCAGGAGGGCACACACCGCGTCGAAGAACTTGGCGGCAAACTGCGGTCCTTTATCGGTTAGCACGTAACGTGGTGCGCCGTATACGTAGACCCAGTTGTCCAAGAAGGCGTTAGCCACAACCGACGAGGTGGTGGTCCGTAACGGGATACTACGCGTCAGCTTGGTGAACCGGTCGGTCATGACGAGCACGTGGCGATTCCCGTGCGCCGTCTTCGGTAAGGGGCCGAGCAGGTCCATTGCGACGAAATACAGCGATCATGCCACTGGGAAGAGCTTGAGATCCTTCTGGTGCCTCACCAGGGTTCCCCGGGTGGCAGCGCATGACGCGCAATTCCGTACGGTACTGAAGGCGTCGTTGGCCATATGAGGCCAATAATATTCCCGCCGGAGGGTATAGTACATCCTCGTACCGCCCGGGGTGTCCGGCTAGGCGGGGATGGTGAGCAAGGTACAGTACCTTTGCTCTCAACCGTTTAGGTACGACCCGCTGTAGAGTCCCGTCGAGAAGGGACTTGCGGACGAGGAACCCATAGCGATCCACGTCGTAACGAGAGTCTGGGTTCCTTACGGTTTCGGCGGCCGCCCTACAGAAGGAGTCCTCGGCCTGCTCCCGAAGGAATTCTTCCACCGTTACGGATGAGACGTCGCGTTCTTCGGGTGTAACCGCGAACGCGTTTCCGGGCCGCCCTGGGTTGACGGGGGTCTCCCAGTGTACAGTACCCTGGCGGGGGCTTTGCTCCTCCTCTCGCCATTGTACCGCGAAACACGGGACCTCGTCGTCAACCGGTTCGGGACTGGCGCCGTGAACTCGGAGGCGTGATACACCATCCGCGAGTTGGTGTTTAATTCCCGGCCGGTACTGTACGTCATATTCGTACTCGGCTAGGCGGAGGCGCCAGCGCGCTAGCCGGCCGGAGCTATCCGCCAGGTTGAGAACCCAGCGGAGGGCCTCATGATCCGTACGGAGGTCGAACGTATTCCCATACAGGTATGGTCGAAGCGTGAGAATACTCCACACGACGGCGAGGCATTCCTTCTCGGTAGTGGTGTAGTTCTTCCCCGCGTCCGTGAGGGCGCGGCTCCAATAACCGATCGGTAGGCGGTCGCCGTCCGGCTGCTCCTGTAGCAGGGCGCAGCCGACCTGGTACGCGCAAGCGTCAGTATCCAGGGTGTACTTCTTTCCGTAACGGGGTAGAGCCAATATCGGTGGGGACACGAGGCGCTTCTTCAGTTCCACGAACGCCTCGTATTCCTCATCGGTCAGGACTTCGAACTCGAAGGGTTGGTTCTTGCCCGTTTTCCGGTTTAACGGAGCGGCTATCTTCGCGAAGCCCTTCACGAACCGACGGTAAACATTGCACATTCCTAAGAATGACCGCAATTACGTTTGGTTCTGGGGAGATCGAGCGCGCTCGATGGCGACCCCGTTGCGGCGCTCGACCTCCAACCTGCTTGGTCGAATCACGTGTCCCAGGTAGGTGACCGAGGTGTCGAAGAAGGCGCACTTCGACAGCTTCAGCGACACGCCCGCGTCCCGCAGTAGGCGTAGAACCTCGCGGACGTGCGTAAAGTGTTCCGTTACGGTCTTGGAGTAGATGATAGAATCATCCAGGTAGACCAGTGCGGTTTCCCATTTTACCCGCGATAGTATGATGTCGACGGCCCGCTGAAAGGTAGCGGGGGCGTTCTTCAAACCGAACGGCATGCGGAGGAATCGGTACAACCCGCAGTGCGACGCGAACGTCGTCTTGTCGCGGTCCTCCTCGGCAATTTCTACTTGCCAATACCCGCTGTTGCAATCCAGCGTGGTAAAGACAGTAGCGTCGCCGAGGGAATCGATGCACTCGTCCATCCTCGGCAACATATAGAAATCCCGAACGGTGACTGCGTTAAGCTTTCTGTAGTCGAGACAGAACCGCATGGTACCATCCTTTTTAGGGACGAATACCACGGGGCTTGCCCATTTGGCCGTGGCGGGTTCGATTACCCCTGCCCGGAGCATGCGGTCGATCTGCGTCTTCTCTTTTTCCCGTGCGGTTGGTCCGGCGCGGTAAGGCGCCTGGTAAATCGGGCGAGCACCGGGCTTGAGCTCAATCCGGTGCTTCGTGGCCCCGATTTTTCCCAGCCGGCCGGTCCACATGTCCTTGAATTCGGACAGTACCTCGAGGATCTCCGAGCGTACCTCCTCGTCCTCGGCACCGATGTGGACGTCCTCCTGCCAAGCGTTGGGGTCCTCCTCAGGGGCGGCGGTGTCTTCGGGTTTATCTGTTCCAACCGCCCCGAGGGGCGCCTTGGGCGGCGTGGCTTGTTCAGCCCCGCCCTTGTCCGTACGGTTGTCGGCGGCTTCTTTCGCGCCATCCTTTGCGGTTGAGGGGTTGGAATTAAATATCCCTCCCCCTTCCTTAGCTTCGGCCGCTTCCGCGGCCGAGTCGCCAAGGGTCAGGATGTGAGTGGGCGACGGAAGAGCCAGTCCGACTACGGTATGCTTCGGGATGTGAACCGAGCGGTGCCCAAAATTGCTGAGCATTACCAAGAACGGGTTTTCGGGGACAACATCCATGACCCCTGTGCCATGAGAGTCAAATTCTTGTGCGCGGTTTTTGGGGAGTTCTGTAAAAAACATAGCCCCCCCACCGGCGTGGCGACCCTCACCATGGCCTGCGTCATCGGGGGAATTGTCACCCCTCTGACGAGGCGGATCTTCCGTGACGGTGTGTTGGCGGGGAACGCCACCTGCTTCCGTTCGGGTTTATCCGACGGCGGTAGTTGTTGTGTGGTGCTCCCCGAGGCCATCTTGCGGTCGTGCCTCGAGGGGGTTGTTCCGACCAACGCCACGGGTGGGGCGTCGTGGAACACGACCTTCCGTTGCAGTGGGAGGATCGCCTTGGCGTGGCGATCCGGGAAGGTCGTACCGAGGATACAGTCCACGGCGAGGCTCGTGACTACCAGGAACGGGACGCGCGCCACAAACTCACCGATTCGGACGAGCAGGGGGATTTCCCCTAGTGCCTTCATCGCGCGGTTTGACGCGTCGATGAGCGCTGGGCTCCGAACCGGTTTTATAGATGGTCGCCACGACTCGGCGACACACCGTAAATGGATGACGTTCGGGCCGGCTCCTGAGTCATGCACTGGCGTGATGGCGACCATCAACGCCTGCTTCTGACCAACCGTCGCGGAGATCTTGTAATTCTGCTTCTTGAAGAAGCAGATGGCCTGGACTTCCGTTCGGTTACCCGGCTGCGCATCCACTGGTGCAGCCGGATCGGGGGTGCCTAAGCTTCTGATGCTGGGCACGGGGAGAGACGTCGTCGCCTCTACGCGTCCTCCCCGGCTTCCCCCGTCAGCAGCAAGTCCTCGCGGGTTTCGTCCGCGGCTTGCGCCACGTGGTCTTCAGTAGGGCCGGGGTGTGGCTCCTCTACCACGTTGATGCCCGCGGGGGCCGTCTGACGCTGGTTTCGCCAAGCGGACGGCCCCTGGCGGTTGAACGGGGATCCCGGGCGGAGGCCCTGCCGGATGCGTAGCTTCTGGTAGTTGGCCTCTCGCGCCTCCAGAAGCTTGGCCCGCAGGCCCGCATCGGCAACGACGGGACACTCCTCCTGTCGGTGCGTGATGTCAAGGCAGAAACGGCACGGCGGCGGACCAGGGAACCTGTTGACGGAGAACCGGACGCGTGGGTCCTGTCCTTGCCTCCCGTACGGTACTGTGCGCACACCGCCCGGGTTGGCGGGCGGAGCCGGGGCGCCCGCCGTCGAGGCTGCCGGTGACGGATAGTAACTCGTCGGTGGCGAGCTCATCGAGGTTGGCGTGGCGGTTTGGTCCGTCACGGCCAGGATTGCTTCTTCAGCAAACCCCCCGGCCGTCGGGATGTCGGATGCCGACTCAATCGACAGCACGGGCCTCGTCCTTGCGGTGCGGTCGAATCTCCTGGCTGCACCGGGCGGCTCTCGATGCGCCATGGCTGACATTCCCTGTCGCCGGGAAGCCCGATTAGTTTCCCCGATCGCTTGCGTATTGCGAGAGACGGATTGGTAGTCCACATCCGGGTGCGTGGCGAGGTGATTACGAACCTGCGCGCACGTGGCGGGCAGTAACCCCTCGACGAACAGGGACTTCAACCGTCTGTCGGAGAATACCGTACCGCAGCGGAGTGCCTTGTCCCAGAGGTGGTTACTGTAGACGTCCTCCGTCATGTTTGAACTCTGACGGAAGGAGGTCACATCCCCAACCGCTTCGGAAATTACCTCGTCGGTAGCATAGGTACGCAACAGAAAGTTGACCACCTGCGGGTATGTCCGGAGCAGCTCGCGCCGCTCCACGTCAACGGCCATGGTGTTTCCATTGAGACGGGACTGGAGTTAGGCGTGAGCCTGCCCGGTCAAGTAGAATTGGAAGCACCACACGGCGGCTCCTTCGGTAATCCCGTTGTGGTCGCACGCCATCTTGAGGCGGGCGAGGAATCCCAATACGGCGATCGGATCCTGACCGCTGAACGTGTGGGACCTCATCTGCACGTCCAGTTTTTTCCGGTAACGGTTAATGTGCCGCGCTACTGTGGAGTCGTAGCGCGAGCTACGCCGTTCCAGGCGGTAGGTCTTGTAGTTGACGGCCTTGGTAAACAGGTCATTGAGGGGCCTGATTACCATGGGTCGTCGCTCGTCGGGGCAGCCCGGCGGTGTCTGCTCGAGCGACGACGCTCCTCATCCGACTCGGTGTGGTCGTCTTCCGAGTCCGACGGGTCGTGCCGGTGACGGTCTCGGCTTCTATCGCGGCGTGCCCTGTGGCCCCGCCTGCGAGAGTCTTCCGAACCGCATGGGTCATCATCGGAGGGGTATCCTCCATCTCCGGCATCGCGGTATCGCCCGTGGCGTGCTTCGCGGTTATCGCGGTATCGCCAGCGGCGTCCCTCGCGGTCTTCATCCGTCCTGTGACAGGGGTCTTCTGCGTCGGAATACCGGGTGTATTCCGCTTCGGTCCTGTGCGTGCCGGGTGCACGTCTTCTGCTCAACCGGTACGGGTCCCGATTCTCTGTCTCGGGGAGCCCCAGGTGGTTGTCTGTCCCGCGGGGGTCGCCCGTACCGGCAAGTATGGGGAGGACATTTTCTGTGGTCCTCCCTGTAGCACCGTGAACGATTGGGAGATAGATGGCTCTGCCTTCCGGGTGAGGGTCCATCCTATCAATCCCGGGTACGGCGCCGATCGGATCAGCGATATTAAAGCTTGAGCCCGGAACGGTTTCACGGCGCGGCGCCGGCAGCGGTACCGCGCCTCCCGTTTCTGTAAATGTCGTGGCCAGGCGGATGGCCACGGCGGAGCTAATAGCTCCCTTTAGAGCCAATGCGGTCGGAGATTCTTCCTTCTCCGCGGCGAGCGCTGCCACCACCTCGTCGCGTACGAGGGGGGCGATCTTCTCGTCCAGCAGGGCGCGGAGCGCGGTGTCCGCATGCTCCGCCACCAGTCTTGGTGCCGTTCGGTCGAGGCAAACCTGGACGACCTGAGGTAATTCCTCAGCGAGGAAATCCTCCATCCAGGTTTGCAGTCGCGGGAGTAACGTGTCGTACAGTATTTGTACGCGGTTTCCCCCACCAGCCGGTAGCCCGGCGGTGGTGTCCGAAACGGAAGGGGTCTTCTGGCTCCTGGTAAACGGCGGGCGTAGCAGGGCTTCCGGATTGTCGATCCAGGGGCGCTGTGCGCCTCTGCCACTGCGGGTACTTGCTCGCCCGGAGGCGGTATCTTCTCCGGCGGAATCCGCACCGTTCATCGTCGATGATCACTGGCGATCGACGCGGTGATTTTCGACCTCTTTCAATCCGATTGGTAGTTGCTCGCGCTGGCGATCCAGTGCGGCCTCAACCTCTGTAGTTATACCCTCCACAAGAGTACCAAAATGTGGCATAACTACCCACGTCCCGACCACTCGGAAACGAGGGGGGATTAGTGTGAGGGAGCGCCCGACGCGGGGTACCCACGCGAGCGCGGACCGATCCGAAGAACTCGTAAAGAGGGAAGGCACACGTGGCCAGTGACGCGCAGCTGAGTGGAGGTGCTATAACCACACAGCCGGTCACGGGTTAGAGGCCTGAGACTTAGAGGTAAAACCGGACGGAGTTAGCAAAAAGCCGTTAAGGGAAGGGAGACGAGTCTCCCCCCGTTTACTGGAACGGGGCAGGTGCCCCCGGTCTTAACCCGTAAGTGGGACGCCAGGACACCTGTCCCGCTACAGTAGCTGTTACATACTGTATACCAGCTCCTGTACTAAATTGGCTAATTTGTGCCATTAATCACTAATTGCTAATTACCTACCGGACGGGTCGCACACGTGTGCCCGTGGCCACGACCGGCGCCAACTGTTATGCTACGTGTACGCCGTGGAGGTACTACTGTGGTTTCAGAGGGCGCGTGCACGATTACTACATTAGTAACCGCCCGTCCAGACGGTTCTCATCTCCTACCCGGGGTTGTGGTGTGGAATTGTACCACATGATGTAATCAAGCATAGGCGTGCCTGGTCGGAGAGTTGTTTCTCGGGCAAGAGCAGTCAGGATGTAAGGTGCGTTGCTGGGGTTGGCAGTAGTGATCTCGTGCAGGCGGTTGCAGAGGTCATGCGGTGGGAGGGTGAGATCACTTTTGGCCACGAGGGAACGAACTTCTTCGGAGAGGCTGTGAAAAATCAATGCCAGAACAAGGCGTTTCATGCGTGTGAAGGGGCGGAGGTCGTTGGGATCGGTTGGTGGGGGCGGATTACTGTCCAGGTGGTGGTCATAGTCTTGGACAGATGCTACGAGGACAAAGTTGTTGTGCCAATAGCTGTAGTTTGTGAGTGTGAGCTGCGTGACGGATAGACGCGGGCTGTCATGGGAGGAGGACGGTTCCATGGTGGATGCGGGGACAGCTGGTGAGGGGAAATATGTGAGGGAAAGGAGGGGAGTCTCAGGGGGAGGAACGGTTGGTGTGTGGGAGGGGTGGATCGGCCGGGGGCCGGATGGGGTGTTTGTGTGATTGATGATCGGCCGTGGGCCGGTTGGGGTGCTTGTGTGAGGTGATGATCGGCCGTGGGCCGGTTGGATGAGGGTTGATGGAAAGGGGATGAGGGGGGTGGGCAGTGGAAGCGGAAAAGGAAAAGGGCCTATAAACTGTAGGAGAGACTCAAGACCTTGGTCGTGTTTACTGAGGGAAGGAGCGACGACGGTGTTAAATACCGTGTAGGGGCTATGTACACGTGTAAGATACGACACCGTCTCCTTCACGGACACTGCCGCATCGTTCTTATACCACACTGAAAACGGAGCTGCAATGCCGAAACGCATGAAGCCCCAGGAGAGTGGCAGTGGTACACAGCACATCTTTTTGATTCCCTCTTTTGAAACTTCTTTATCTGCTCTAGTGATAACCAAGTCCCCTATTTCGCGCACCCTACATACAGTATCTCTGAAATGTACACTCTCCGCATTGAAGTAAAACTTCAAATCACACCTCATCCATGACTATCGATGAACGCCTTCCCCCCCCCCCCCCTCCCGTCGTGCTCCTTTCTCGATTAAACCGCCCGTTTTCATCCAGAAACCGACCCCATCCCAACATCCCTACTGTACAATACCACCATCACCGGCACCTCAAATACGTTGTCCTGCATCACGGTACCAGAGAGCTGCTTGCTCGACAAACGCTCCAGAAGCATCGCACATGTACATGTAGCGGTGGAGCAAGCCCCTGAATCCCTACAACTCTATCTTCCGCATCACGAGTGGCTTGTATGCAGAACGCTTGGATGCATTTCAATGTGCCTCTGCCTCGCACTGCATCAACCCAATACATGCACATGCACTCCGCACATGAAGACAGTTTCTGAAAAAGTTGGATACTACTGAGGGCGAACTTTTAATGTTATGGGCGCTTGAGATGGTTCTGGTGACGCTGTGTGGCAGCGTCTCCTTCGGAACGCACGCAGGCGACCCTGCTTTTCGACGGACGCACGGAGGTGACCGGTCTTCTGCTTCAGACACGCGGCGGTGTCCTCCTCAAAGTCTTCTGATTGCCCGGATGCAGCAGTTTTCCGACGCGCGTCGGCATCATCTCCGACGGATGCGTGCTGCTAATGCGAGCGAGCGAGCGGTATGGAGAATTATGAAGAAAAGAATAGAACCATGTCTTCACTTTGATCAGGCCGCAGTTCCGTTATGTGTGCCGGCAGCTTGCAATGGGGAGTTGCTCAGCCAGGGCGCCAGCCCTGGGCGCTTCCTGAAACTATTTTTGTAGTATCTAAGTCTAAGTCGGTGAAGTATCTGCCGGTATCGCAGTATCTTGCTGGAGACGGTTGTGGCGCGTCACGGCCGCCGGCCCTTGTTTCCGCGCCGCCGTGCGCCACGGTGAGACGCGGCGCGGCGAGCTGCTGCGCGCCCACACGTGTGGCCGTGCACCGCTGTACGCGCGCCCTCCGCCACGTGCCCGCGCGCGCGGGCGCATGCTCTCCGCGCCACGCGGCCACGTAGTACAGATGCGCCGCGTGTCCACGTGCGCGCGCGCTCGGCTCCGCGCGTCCACGCCGCTGCTTTGCGAGGCGCGACTTGCATCCAGGCTGTGCATCCAGATTGTGCATCCAGATTGTGCATCCAGATACAGATTGTAAAGCTTTGCGGTACGCCAGCCCCGCCCCCTTGACGCGTGCAAATATCCCCAACCGCCCAGATATTTGGCCCAACCGCCCCGCCCCTCACCACAGATCTCCCCCCCCTCCCCCCACTGCCCTTCACCACAAACCGTCCCCCCGTCCCCCACCGCCCCGCCCCAAGCCCCGCCGCCCTACTCGCCGCCGCCCTTTCTCCCCCCGGCGCCTCCGCGCGAGAAACGCTGCGCGCCCCTGCTGCCGCCGGCTTCGTGGCGCGCCTTCGCCGGCAGACACCCTGCCGCGCCCGTACGCCGCGGGCGATGCGGGCGGCGGGGTGAGACGCCGCCTCCCGCGAGGGCTCGCCTCCGTTCGCTTCGGCATAAATACCGCCGCGCGCGGCGCGGTACAGACGAAACCTCTGATCCGCCACACACCAACCCCGCAGCCGTCCGCACCGCCCCCCCACCTCCTGCATTGTCGCCGCGCTTCCTCGTCGCCCTCTTGGGGCTGTGCACGCTGTGCGCGGCGTCGTTCCCGGCGTGCCGCGGCAACGCGAGCTACGACGTGACGTTCATCAACTTTTTATCGCCGGCCGTGTTCGGCACGCGCATCCCTTCCTCCGGGCTGGATTTCGCGCCGCTGACGGCCGTCACGCACTCCAACCGCGTGTCGCTGCTCACCGTGCGCGGCTTCGCGTCGCCGGAGGTCGAGGCGATCGCGGAGACGGGCAACAACACCGGTATACTCGCGGCCGCGCGCGCGCTGCGCGGCAAGGGCACGCACTCCGTCGTCGCCGCGGACGGGCCGACGCTGGCGGGCAACGCCACGACGCTCCGAGTGTCCGTCAACTGCGCAAACCCGTTCCTGACCGCGCTCGCTATGATCGCGCCCTCGCCGGACTGGATCGTGCAGATCAGCAACCGCAACCTGTTCAGCACGCGGAGCGGGGCGTTCGTGCCCAGCGCGGCGGGCTTCCTCGTCGCGTATGACGCGGGCACAGATAGCGGAAGCGAGTTTACGGACCCGGGTGACGCTAGCTTGGACGAGCCGACCGTGCCGCCGCAGAACATCGCGCCGCTCGTGGAGGACGTCACGGATAGGTTTGATGGAAGCATTGTTGGCAAGTACATTGTTAAGAGGGTCGCATAACTTGTTAACGTACGGCTTTTGTTAAAATAGTTTTGGGTAGTTGCTATGAATATGACTGCCATAGTCATATTTATGGACATGCAATACTGAGCTTGTTGCATGTCACTTGCTGCTTGCTCAACTTGTCCAGATTGTTACTGACTCAACCTGTCCAAATGGTTAGTGACTCAACTTGTCCAAATAGCTACAGACACCTTACGTGTCGTATGAAGCTAACCAAGTTAAGAAATGCTCTAGCCTAGTAAAGAGTATATAACCAACTCTGAATGACTGTCCCCATTGAATAAAAAGACAACCGAGTACCCGTTCTACTCCGTTCACAGTACCTGTTCTCGTCCTCGCTCTGCTCTGCTCTCGCCCTCGCTCTGCTCCGCTCTGCTCTACCCTGCTCTGTCCCTGCCCGTCCTGCCTCACAGTTATCAATCGCTCTGTACGTCTGACGTCGTCTGCCCCCGTTACGCATATCTCTCTTAGTTGTGCGTTTGTTGCTGGCTCGCTGCTCGTAGACGTCGGCGGAGGTGGGCGTTGACGCTGACGGATTGACTACCTCGCTCCCTGAGAGGGGCTCCTCCCCGCAGCGCGATGCGACCTGGCACGTCTGCGAGACGGGCATGGCGGGGTGTCGCCGGGCAATGGGTAGTGGCGGCATGCCCAATTGATGAATGAATTCGTTCACACGTATGCGTACGAAACGTGTACGGAGAGATAGCAATGCAACGGACGTGTCGGCTTTGGTGCCTTGTCACATCCTTGCTGCTCCGTTCCACCGCCTCCGCCCCGCGCACACACATCTTTTCTCCACCAAGAATCGGCACGGCGTGGCCTCTCCAGCTTGATGTCAAGCTGTCAACAGCGTGGTACAGTACAAGCTGTACAAGACGGCAACTTTACGGTGGGTACAAGTAAAGTTGTACGGTGGGTACAAGTAAAGTTGTACCCAAGCCCTGCGCTTCCAATTAGTTGGAGAAATTCCCCCGCCGCGGCGACAGGCACCGTCTCCGACCCTTGCGCTGCGCTTCTGCACCCAATCGCTGCGTCGCTTGCCCCCGCACTGCTTCGCCAACGACTGGAGTGCACCCGGAAAACCATGCCCTCCACGTCTCTCTCGACGCCGCTGCGAGGCAACCGCTTCGAGGCAACTGCTTCGGGGCAACTGAGAACCTTCGCGTACAGCTGACACCGCGCCAGCGTGAGAGCAATCTGTCCAGCGCCTACGGTAAATTTACTGCACTTTCGATGCCGCCCCCGCCGCCAGCAATACCAAGCCCGCTGTACCGTGCGTACGCGCCCGCGTCCCCCTGGCGGAGCCGCTCCGCCCGTCCACGTCATCGGCGGCCCCTTGCGCCCGCCTTGCATGTCTGTCGTTTGTGTCAGTTTTATTTTCACTAATCAAGGGGGGGCCGATGCCATATCATAGGGCAGGCTTCAAAGACTCACACTTGGGCGGGACAAGATAAGGCCGCGCCATGATAAGGCATGCGGGCGAGGGTGGCTGAGGCAACGCTTGACCATATGGCATAACTAA
Organism: Chondrus crispus; assembly: GCF_000350225.1. Taxonomy (NCBI): domain Eukaryota; phylum Rhodophyta; class Florideophyceae; order Gigartinales; family Gigartinaceae; genus Chondrus; species Chondrus crispus. The sequence continues at coordinate 17,016 of NW_005179143.1, forward strand.
GACGCTGAGAGAGACGAGACTTTGCAGTACCAAAGGTGGTACCGGTGCGGTCTGTCGTTTTCCCCTTGCCCAACCAATGGACTCGCCCCCAGTTTTAATACCTGTCCCGAAGACACAGTCCCGAAGACACAGTCCCGAAGACACAGTCTTCCCATCACATTGGGTTCGTAGTTCAGCGGTTTGACGCGCGGTAGAGCAATCGACTGCAGATCGATAGGTCGCGTGTTCGACTCACGCCGGACCCTCTAACTCTCTTTTTGCTCCTGTCCATGTCCCACCAACTCTTTAGTCTGTGGTCTACGCCAGTTTTTCTCCGACAGTTGTTCCTCGTGTGAGGTCACTTTTCGCTTATTCTGAAGAGGGAAAAAGATATCTTCGCCACCGCAGTTGACTTCTGCGTTGCGAAAAGATAGGGCTTTGTGGGAACGGGATGTCCCTTTCCGGTTGTTTTTAAAACTGCCGGGTAGAGAAGCTTTTTGGAGCAAACCTTGAAACGTTTTGCGTTGATATCTTCGAGTCCTCTTCGAGTCCAACAACGCCATTTCGAAAAGGCAACTGCGTGCTTTCTGTTTTCCTAACTGTTTTCCTGATGTTCTGCAAGACGATGCAGGTACAGTTTTGCGTTGGACAAGTGCGTTCAGCAAGCATTCTCCAAAACCACTTTCTCAACTGCTGCTGTGGGTGAAAAGGGGTGTCACCGGAAGAGAGAACAAGAAGGCAAGGAAAGTGTCGCGATTCACGCATTTCACTGTAATGCACTACCACGTTCCAGAAATGTCAAGTGCGGCGGCGGCGTGTACGGCGTGTACACGCGTACACGTCCGCGTTCGCCGACTCCATCCAAACATGGCTGTCCATGCTGTCTTAAAGGAGACCCTGATGTCAGGCTGTCAACAGCCCGGCCCCGACCTCCCCCGACACGAACGAAACATGAAGATAGTGGTAACTTTACGGCGGAACTCCCCCTTCCCAGGACATCGGACGGTAGACTAAAAACTAGACTACAAGTAGAAACCCAAGAGAAAAAGACATGTGAGTGAAGCGAAGAGGAGAGGGCGGGCCCCAACGGGACCGGGGATGCGTGGGAGGGGAATAGACATATAAAGTTTACTCGAGTAGAGAGGGGAGACGAAGGGGGAGACGAAGGGGGAGACGAAGGGGGAGACGAAGGGGGAGACGAAGGGGCCGGTGGTGCGCCGGCCGCCTACACTAAATACGGGATGGCCGCGGTGTGCAGAACAACACGGCCACGCTTGGTTGACGCCAAGTGCTCGACCATCACTCGCTATTTCCCGTGGTACTGTACCTTCAGTGTACACAGACGCGTACTGTACAAGGTCTGTGCGTCGTGAAGGAATACTGTAGATGGAAGCTCAGATTTATGGTAAAGTTGAAATTTCGGAAAAATTGAAGAAAAAAGTTGCCCTCGTTTGCCACTATTCTTCTCACACGTGTCAACCTGTGCACGTGTACCCATCGCCTCGCAACATTCAGATTCGCGCCCCGCCTTGACCCGGCGCCAACGCTTCTCAACTCACCGCTGATTCACTAATTCAACTACCTCTACATCCCCTCCGTCCGAATGCTTGGCGCCGCTGTCAACGTTTCTTAGTCCTCTGTCTTCGATGTCTTCGAGGAGGACAAGCCTTCGCGACGCAACACTTATCAACACTTATTACACCTTAGTACGCTCGCATCCCTCTAGAGTTGCTTACTGAGTGACGAAAGGGAAGCACGTCGGTAGTTCATACATACACATCATACACATACATGGACTGCTACGTCCATCAAGCAACCTTCTCACGCATTCATAACAAACAAACAACCTCCCCACTACAGCCCACTACAGAACTACCGCGAACAGTTGCAAACGCATTACTAATGTCTCGGGCGCCAAGCGGCCATCGCACTTTGATACTTATACAACTAGCTACACAACTAGCTTCATGATAGCAACCAGATGGCCCATCCTTGCAACTGCGACCTCGTGATCGTGGTCTATCTGCAAGTCTCTTGCATTGTCCAACTGGGCCAAGACAGCCTCAGACCCATCCTCTCGCCTTTGCACAATTCCTCCGTCCCTTGCAAATATTTGTGATGTTCGTCTTGCACGAGAAGCAGTACTCAAGTCTGCCGTCTTCAGGAACCGACTCGTGATTTCATCCCAATCTTCTTCCCTCCCGGTATGAAGTGTAATCCCTCTCTCCACGTCCCACACCCGCACGCTCTTGTCCCGGGATCCAGATACCACACGTCTTCCGTCCCCACTCATCGCAACGCTCCACACCGAACCCGTGTGTCCAACTAACGCCTCCCCGACTTGTGCTCCCGTCTCCACGTCCCACACCCGTACGCTCTTGTCCCGGGATCCAGATACCACACGTCTTCCGTCCCCACTCATCGCAACGCTCCACACCCAACCGGTGTGTCCAACTAACGCCTCCCCGACTTGTGCTCCCGTCTCCACGTCCCACACCCGCACGCTCCTGTCCCGGGATCCAGATACCACACGTCTTCCGTCCCCACTCATCGCAACGCTCCACACCCAACCGGTGTGTCCAACTAACGCCTCCCCGACTTGTGCTCCCGTCTCCACGTCCCACACCCGCACGCTCTTGTCCTTGGATCCGGATACCACACGTCTTCCGTCCCGACTCATCGCAACGCTCCACACCCAACCCGTGTGTCCAACTAACGCCTCCCCGACTTGTGCTCCCGTCTCCACGTCCCACACCCGCACGCCCTTGTCCCGGGATCCAGATACCACACGTCTTCCGTCCCGACTCATCGCAACGCTAAGCACCCAACCGGTGTGTCCAACTAACGCCTCCCCGACTTGTGCTCCCGTCTCCACGTCCCACACCCGCACGCTCTTGTCCCGGGATCCAGATACCACACGTCTTCCGTCCCCACTCATCGCAACGCTAAGCACCCAACCCATGTGTCCAACTAACGCCTCCCCGACTTGTGCTCCCGTCTCCACGTTCCACACCCGCACGCTCTTGTCAAACGATCCAGATACCACACGTCTTCCGTCCCCACTCATCGCAACGCTCAACACCACATCCGTGTGTCCAACTAATACCTCCCCGACTTGTTCTCCCGTCTCCACGTCCCACACCCGCACGCTCATGTCCCCCGATCCAGATACCACACGTCTTCCGTCCCTACTCATCGCAACGCAATGCACTTTCGACCTACGACCGCGGAAACTTCTCAATACTTTCCTCTCCGATGTACTCCACACCCTTAACGTCCCGTCTTCATATCCCACAACAACATACCCCTTCCTCTCACAGAATGTTGCGCAGGTAGCGCTCGTCACGCTCGGGTTTTCTCCAGTCTCTTCGGGGGTTACAATTCCAATGCGCATCCCAAAATTTTCCTGCAAACCCCTTTCGCGCCTGCTTGCTCCAAGCTCTAATCGAACCATCTTCGTCTCCTTCTCAGCAGATTGCGTGCAAACTGTTACTTCTCCCCCGGACTCCTCCACCTGACATCCAAACACTGCACCCCTGGAATCTATGCCGACTTCAATTTCTCCTGTACTATCATACGGCAGAACAATCTGCTCCACCAACCTTCCATCGGCTCGCGCTACACACTCACTCACAGGCCGCACCCACGGCCGTGGTGCGTATTTCTCGATTTCTTCCAGGATCTTTCGCACACAACCTGATTCCCGTGCCTTGTGCTTCACTCGCCCATATAGTTGAAAGTAAATCCCGGCACTACTTTCACCACAAAACGGTACACTCAGTCGCGCAGCCCGCATCATCAAAACCATCCCATCCACTGTATCCTCATCTCTACTCAATCCCTTCACGGCTTCCTCGTATGGCCAAAGCCCGCCTCTCTGTAGCACTGTCTTCACCCATCGCGCACTCAAAAATAGTCTCTTCGACATCATCAAAAACATCCCATCCACTGCATCCTCATTTACCCCTACCCTTCCCACCTCCTGCCCACTTCCTCTTTTCCGCTTCAAATCTCTACTCAACCCCTTCACAGCTTCCTCGTATTGCCAAACCCCGCCTCTCTGTACCACTGTCTTCACCCATCGCGCACTCAAAAATAATCTCTTCAGCTCCTCTACACACCCACCCTGTCTCAGAACACGATATATGTTCTCGAAAACATACTCCTCCCGTCCGCTCTTGCCCTCTCCATCTCGGCCCTCACTCATTGCAAGCAACCCTCCTCCTGCACTGCATATATCCCCCATCTTCTTATACCACTCTTCTACACCCTCCTTCTTCTTCGCTTCTTGCACCGCGAAATCGTGCGTCAGATCATGCACCCGCAACCCACCACAACCCTTCTTATACTGCAATTCTACTAATCTAACCCTTTCCATCTCCTTTGCACACCTTTCCGTCCACTCCTCCATCTCCCACAAATCTCCAACCAAACACAAAGGTATCCAGTCTTGCTTCTTCATAACACACAGACTCCGGTGCATCTTTCGAAACGAAAAATCACCAACCGTCTCCCCACTGCTTCCCACATCCGCCGACTCCAGGATATCTAGTGACGTGTGCAATGTCCCATCCAACGACAAATATCCGTCCTTCGGACTCTCACCGCGAATCGTGTTACGCCTCTTCATCCTCGAAAGGTACGCCCCCCATGCTTCTGACACTTCTCCCTCCCATCTTTCCCTCATGTACCTCACACTCGTTCCGGCTACGTTTAGGGCAAGCGGCAATCCCCCACACATTTCCAGTATTTCACGCACGGCCTCCTTGCATCTCGCATTATCCACTTCCTCTCGATTCGCCTCACTCGCGTGCACAAGCATCTCAACTGCTTCTTTCCCTACATTCTCCCTCGGCTCGAAAGCAACCCGCTCTCCAATCTGACGCAGCTCCCTATCCCTCGTAGAGTACAGGAGTCTGCTCCTCCTTCCCCCGCTGCCCCCCGCAGTCTCAGCCAGAACAGACAACTTTTGAAGGATGTTCGCGTCTATATCATTCACCACCCACACATCATCAATGATGAACAGACACACATGCCTGCAAAACCACGCTTGTACCTTCGTTAACACCCTTCCAAACTCGCTCTGCTCCCGCATTTCCGCAGCCGTCTGCTTGCCACCAGACGCTTCCACAATCAGACACAGTTCTTCAATCAGCCGTCCCACGTTTCCGTCTTTCCCCAACGACATGAAGTACACTCCTCCCGAAAACTCTTCCATAATCTTATCGTCATGCGCGATCGCCCGCAGGGCACATGTCTTCCCGACTCCGCCCTGTCCCACTGCTGTCGCACCCACTTGCTTGTTCCTATCTCTTCGGAGCACAGCCGCTTTTAGACGCGACTCACACGTGTTTGGTAATCCATCGCTCCCCCGAGAATCAAGCTTCACACATATCGACGCAGGATTATGTTCGGCTCTTATCGACGCCCTGAAGGTATCTCCCGTGCCTCCCCTGGTCGACTCGACGGCCGCGCTTACTTGTTGAATACAGCGGTCCGCTCCTTGCTTGACCGCCACGTGAGTATCGATGCTCGTGCTTGCTCGTGGAATAAGATCGTGAAGGTGGTCGGCTTCTTGCTCATCACTTGAGTCCTCCTCACTTTTCTTTTTCACCCACAGAAACACTCGTTTCACAAGATGTTCCCTTGCAGGATGGGCGAATTCATCTTCCGGCAGGTTTGTTGCCCCGCCGTCATTTTCAATCCCAGTAATACCTGCCAGCTCTTTTAGCTCCCCCTTCACCGTATCCGTGCTCGCTTCGTGCTGTCGTTCCTCGCTGAAAAACTTCTCAACTTCAAAAATATTCCTTCCTTCATCATCCCGGTACCGATCGGGCTCCAGCTCTCTGCATTCCCGAATACTTAATCTGTAAAAAACCGGAATCAATGTCGGTGGCCGCATCCCACTGCTTATCGCTTCTTTTCGTCGGCGCAGGAAGCACCGCAGTTCCCTCATTGTCCATTTTCGAGCTGCAAACTCGGGAGAAAGTATGAAAACACCGACCTTCGCAGACTCCATAGCCTTCGTCATTTCATCCTCTCCGCAGTCCCCGGGCTCCATCGAGATTTTGTCGAGGAAGCAACTTAAACCATGAGCTTGCAATTTCTCGGAAAGAGGACGTGCGATGTGTAGCTTGTCCGGGCCAGCATGGCTTATGAACACATCGGGAGACTGTATCTTTCGCCGTTTTCTACTTGGTCCCGACTCTTGCCGGAAGCTTTCCTGCATTTTTTTGTGAATAGCTAAAGACAAGTTGGTGAGGTGCGGATTGTGTTAGGGGTGTGTTATGCGTGAGAACGGGACCGGCTGTTAGAAAAACAGGGCCGCGAAGGTTGAAGTCCGCGTTCAGCGCGCGGCACTCTTGTCGTTGTCGACGAAAGCAGAAACAGTGGCGACGGTCGTGTAGGTCAGTAGGGTGAGCTGATGTGCTTCGCTTGTTCTTCCGTGAATGAATGTCCGTGTGACTTCTTCGCGGAAAGACGCACTCAGGGTGGAGCGGTTTCCTACGCTCGTCAAAGAAAAAGGTGGCTGTTGAGCGGAATTTTGCTGCGTTGGCAGTGCCAACAACGCAGCAAAAAACAGCCTTACTAAACTCACGATGGGCCAAGTTGGCACATCGTGAGTTTGCCAAGTTGGCACATCGTGAGTTTGCCAAGTTGGCACATCGTGAGTTTAGTAAGGCTGTTCTCGCTGTGTGAGGCATGATTAATGTTTGATTTTTTGCACTAGATTTTGGTTGTAATTTCAAGGGTTTCTATATTGTTCCGCGTAAGCTTCCAAGTGGAAGCTTGACGGCCATCAAACGGGGAAGGAAGCGTGGAGGCCCTGAGAGAGAAAGGCACGCACAGGGAGAATTGCGAAAAAATAAAAAGAAAACCGGACCCCAAACCTAAACCTCCACTCGCGACGCACAAACATGACTTTTACGCCAGCAGTGGGAGCTTCAAAGGACTCCAGAATGAAGGACAGGAGAGGACGTGTCCTTCCTGCTCCAGGCGCCTGGCACCAGACACACCCTCCTTACAACTTTGCTCCCGATTTCTCGCCGTGATGGCATCCCTGTCGCCAGCTTCTGGCGCCATGCGATGCGGTCGCTGTGAACCCTAAATAATGTATTGATTTTTTGAAGTAGATTTTAGAAAAATTCCGGGGTTTCTAGATGAGTCCGCGCGAGCTTCCAAGTGGAAGCTGGGCAGCTTTAAAAATGGGAGAAGGAAGGGTGAAGACACAGGGAAGAAACAGAGACAGGCAGTACAACAACGAGGGAGAGAAAAAAGAGTACACGAAAAGCCATTTCACCCCCTTTTTGCCACAAAAAAGACCACGATCGCCCCACTAAACGCAGCATTAACTCTTTATATTTTATTCAACAGTCACCTGCCTCCCCATCGCAAGCCGCATGAGGGCGGGGCGGCGTGGCAACCCGGGGGGGCGCGGGTATCTGCCGGGACAGGGCCCGCGGCGGGGGACAGATGTGGGAGTTTGTCCTAGAAAAAATAAAGGGGATAAATTAGTTTATTTATGTTTAAAAACAGTTCGGCAGTGATTGTTAATGAATGTTTCTGTGCCAAGTGGCGGTGGGTGAAGGGAGGAATGCCGAATTGGTGTTTGTGCGAAGAGGAAGGCGAGCAGTGTCATGATTCATCCACACCGCACGTGTACACCGAGTACACGAGTGCCAGAGATCAGACCCTCTTCCAGTCACTGGAATCCAGTGGACCAATGCACTCCGCACATGAAGATAGTTTCTGAAAAAATTGGATACTACTGAGGGCGAACTTTTAATGTTATGGTATGGGCGCTTGATATTGTTCCGGTGACGCTGTGTGGCAGCGTCTCCTTCGGAACGCACTGAGCCGACTTCGCTTTTCGACGGACGCACGGAGGTGACCGGTCTTCTGCTTCAGACACGCGGCGGTGTCCTCTTCAAAAATCTTCTGATTGCCCGCACGCAGCACTTTACCGACACGCGGCGGCATCGTCTCCGACGGATGCGTGCTGCTAATGCGAGCGAGCGAGCGATGTCGAGAATTATGAAGAAAAGAATACATCCATACCTTCCCTTTCATCAGGTCGCAGTTCCTTTATGTGTGCCGGCAGCTTGCAAGGGGGAGCTGCTCAGCCAGCATCTTAAGTATCTGCCGGTATCCAAGTATCTGGCTGGAGACGGTTGTTGTTGACGCAAGTTGCGATACAAAAAGAGAAACACTACAATTACCCTTATTTTGGCTACAGTGTCATTCCATTCGCGGGCAACCCCTTCCTTCACACACGAGGTCAGTGCGAAGACGTGCGCGATGAGTCTGGTGCCATTAATTTCACATGCCAACTCCTGACGTCTCAACTTCACACCTCAAGTTATTCCGTGTTGGTTATTCGCGGGGAAGTGCACTGAGCGGTTGCACTGCAGGAGGGATGTATTTCGGCCTGCATCGGGAACAAGGGCGCGCGGAGAGGGACGCACAGCGCTTATCGAACTTGCCACCGACGGTGGGTGGGTGGCGCGCGTTTGGAAAGGGTATTCCAGGACGCGTAGGCGAGGGACGGCATGCGATTATTGGCAATCCCGACGTAGAGCGAGAGTTGCTCTAGGTAGGGAGCCTGGCGCCGTTGGCGTGCGTTTCCCCGGTGAGTAAAGTGACTGCCTGCATGGAACACATCGCCCCCCTCAGGCCTCTCGGCTGCCAGCCAAGAAGACGGCGCGCCGGGTGTGCGGCCGCCCAGTGGGGGAGCGCGGTCAAAACGCGCGCGCGGCCACCTGTTGCGTGCCGCAGACTCCCCGTGCGACTCCCGCAGATATAAGACGCATTCCAGCTTACGCGGGCCGCCGTCCGCCGCGCGCAACTGCGCCCTCTCTCCACGTGACCACGCCGCCGCGCTCCACGCGGAGCGCGGTCGATCGCAGTCGCAGTCGCAGAGGTGCGGGCAGATGGCCAGTGCCGGCGGGGTAGCGCGAATCGGGACGCACTGCCCCAGCGCCGGGGCCAGGGCCGCACGCCACGGCCTTGCGTCTTCTGCCCCGTCTTGCTGCGGTTTGCTTTGCTTTGCCCAAAGAAGTGACTTGGCGTGCTATGAGTGGCTCCTACGTTTTAATTTATGTGTTTAAGAAAAGCAAGGGCTTAAGAAGCATACGGTATTTGTTAAGAATTTAAAAGTATTCCTGGCAAAACCGGGCAAGGCAAACCAAAAACCAGCCTGTTAAGACACGCCCTCAGGGCTGAGCCGCACTTAGCATCGCTGCATCTCCGCCCGCAAACGCTTCCCGTTCAAACCACGCGCGACCCCCAGCGCAAGCACCACGCCCCCCCGCTTCCCGCCCGTGCCCAGCGATGCGCGCATCCCGCGGCCGCCCGCGCCGCCCGCCCGAAGCGCGAGCGTCCGACTGCGTGCCGCCGCCTCCGTTGCGCGCGCCGCCCGCTCGACACAATCGGTGTCGCGCGCGTCCGTCGCCGCGGGCGGCCGGGTTTCGCCCGTCCCCGCCGCACCCATGCACAGCGCGCGTGCGCTCGCCGTACTTGCTCGCGCGCGCCCGAGCAGTGTGCATAAAAGTCGGGGCCGCCGCGTGCCGCGATCCACTGGTAAGCATCCCCCCCCCCCCCCCTCAGCACTGGCAGCGCGCGAGGATGGGCGGCGGAAACAGCAGCAGCGGGATAGAGGGCGGGGGCGTACTCGAGGAGCTGGACGTGCTGCTGTCGCCGCGGAAAACGGGGTGGATGCGCGGGGTGGAGCGCGAGAAGGAGCGACTGGTGCGGCGGACGAGGGCGCTCGCGGAGAGCGTGCAGGTGCTGGTGGGGGTGGCGAGGCGGTGCGGGGAAGAGACCGGGGAGGAGATGTGGAAGAGGGAGTAGCGGGAACGAGGACGCGGAAGGAGTATCACTTGCACCCCTTGTGCATTACAGTGCAAGCGAGGATACAGCGAGGATAGTTTTCCGCGGATACGTGTAACACGTGTTCCCGCAGAGTTGCAGCTGCCACTGTTGAATCGACAAACTCATAGAGCAGCGCCCTCTTTCTCGCCTCTTCGTCGTCTCTGGTCTCGCTCCTGCTTATCCGTCTCGCTGCGGGCTATGATCGGACAGCCTATCGTGGTCGGTCTGTCACTGGGGGCCGCTTGTTTCACCTGTGTCGCCCAGGACACTTTCCCATTTGCCCAGTGCTTGTCTCTCATATATTCACCGATGCCCTTGCGGAGACGGTGTTAATTGGAATGAATTACGACGCCGACGTTCCGTAAAGGGAGAGGGAGGGACGTTTTCCGATGACAGAGACTTGGCAGGCCGCTGCTTGTCACGAAGGACGAGGGGCACCAAGGACGCACCAAGGACGAGCGGTTCGGAGGAGGGGAACGGCAGGGGAACAATGTCTGTGCGTCGTGGAGCAGATGGAAGCTCAAATTTATCGTAAAATTGAAGAAAAAAGTTGGCCTCGTTTTGTCCACTGTTCTTCTCACACGTGTGGACCTGTGCACGTGTGAACCTATGCATGTGTGCCCATCGCCTCTCAACATTGAGATTCGCGCCCCGCTTTGAGCCGGTCTGCAACGCTTCTGAACACACCGTTGATGCACTAATAACAACTTCCTCTGCTTCGCTTCTGTCCGAATGCTTGATGCCGCTGTGAACGTTTCATATCGTTTCTTAGTCCACTGTCTTCGAGGAGGACAAGCCTTCGCAATGCAACACTTATTTCGCGTCAGGTCCGCTCGCATCCTTAGACTTGTTTACCGAGTGATGAAGTCAAGCAGGTCGGTAGTTCATACATACACATACATGGACTGCAACTTCCATACTTCCATCAAGCAAGCTTCTCAGGCATTCATAACAAAACAAAAAACCCTCCCCACTACAGAACTACTGCGAACAGTGTGGCACGCTGTCGCAAATAGACCTACGCATCTGATTGATAATTCCGTTTATGGGGCACTGGTTACCAACAAGTCTACAGTAGCATCCTTGATATGCCTTATATGGCTTTATAGAACCCAGAAGGGTAGTAGCTGATTTCGTGTCGATACAATATAAAGGCCGACCCAACCACTGTTGGGAAGGCAGACAATCACGAACATCAAACACCGTCACCGCCCTTGACCAAACGCGACTGGTCAAGCTGGTCGTCAGCACTCCGAGCCGTCTCCTCGGACCCGCTTCTCGACCATCAACTTCGCTCTGGGTCACACCAAATGGCCAAGAACCTCGTTCCTTCCTTAGCCGTCCTCTCCAGACCGGCTCACGGACCGATTACGAACTCCGAAACCCGACTCCCTGTCGTTGTGGACTGTGTGCCTGTGGCTGGCCACAACAGTTGCAAACGCATTACTAATGTCTCGGGCGCCAAACGGCCATCGCACTTCGATACTAACTTACACAACTAGCTACACAACTAGCTTCATGATAGCAACCAGATGGCCCGTCCTTGCAACTGCGACCTCGTGATCGGGGTCCATCTGCAAGTCTAACGCATTGTCCAACTGGGCCAAGACAGCCTCAGACCCATCCTCTCGCCTTTGCACATTTCTCCGTACCTTTCTCCGTACCTTGAAAATATTTGTGATGTTCGTCCTGCGCGAGAAGCAGTACCCAAGTCTGCCCTCCTCAGGAACCGACTCGTGATTTCTTCCTAATCCTCGAACCTCCCGGTATGAAGTGTGATCCCTCTCTCAACATCCCACACCCGCACGCTCTTGTCAAACGATCCAGATACCACACGTCTTCCGTCCCCACTCATCGCAACGCACACCACCGAACCCGTGTGTCCAACTAACGCCTCCCCAACTTGTGCTTCCGTCTCCACGTCCCACACCCGCACACTCATATCCTCCGATCCAGATACTACACGTCTTCCGTCCGCAGTGTGGACGGAAGACGTGTAGTATGAGTGTGGACTCCACACTCATTGCAACGCAACCCACTCCCGACCTATGACCGCGGCAACTTCTCAATACTTTCCTCTCCGATGTACTCCACAGCCTTAACGTCCCGTCGTCATATCCCACAACAACATACCCCTTCCTCTCACAGAAACTTGCGCAGGTAGCTCTCGTCACGCTCGGTTTTTCTCAAGTCACTTCGAGGGTTACTCTTCCAATGCGCATCCCAAAATATTCCCCCAAACACCCACCCCTTTTGCGCCTGCTTGCTCGAAGCTCCCCTGGGTCCTGGCTCTCCGTTTCGAACTCGCCCTCTAATCGAACCATCTTCGTCTCCTTCTCAGCAGATCGCGCGAAAACTGTTACTTCTCCCCCGGACTTCTCCACCTGACATCCATACACTTCACCCCTGCAATCCATGCCCACTTGAATTTCAAAACTGTCATATGGCAGAAAAATCTGCTCCACCAACCTTCCATCGGCTCGCGCTACACACTCACTCACAGGCCGCACCCATGGCCGTGGTCTGTTCCAGGTGCATATGGTCGAAAAAGACAGGCTGCTATTGAAGATACACGTTTAGCAGTATGTGCTAACGTGTCAGCATCTGAGATACAACAAGCAATGGATGAGCTTTCAGCCGATATTGATACCCAAGTTGACCTTATGAATTCTTTCGATGACGCGGATGACGAAGAGGTCACCAATATTTCTAACGATCGTAGCGTTACTTCTCCGCGTGATGATGATGATGGTGAGATCGGTGGTCCCGAGAACTCATCATTAGTTCCCAATTTAGAAGCTCATGAACCACAAGAGCTCGTTACATATACCCCAGTCGAACAATCTACATTTGATCCTGATCACCAGAGAGTGATCATGACAATGATACTTCCACGGACGCGCCCAATAGCACTGTACCAGATCCGCAAGAAGATGTTGCAAATGTTCAAGGCACAACACAATTGGATCAGCCTTCCGCTACCTCCTTACACCCAATGCAAACTCGCTCCAGTTCCACTACTCCTCATACCTCGAGTGATCGCACACTACACGGGAATGACATCGAATTACTTCCTGGTACTGAGCTAACTAGCTGTGAAAAAAACGCTCTGAGTCAATTCTACGATTGGTTCAAGTCAAAAGAATTTCTCATCCACCAGGCTGAAGGGTTGCCTTCTTACATCACTTCCAACTCATATTGCGAAGAAGAGAGTGCCTTCCTTAATCAGTGCATTCGTATTCACAAGTCTGACGTCCCCAGAGATGCTAATGTTACTTGCAGCCATGTGCTTTATAAGATCAAAACTAGAGATGATGCATCTCTAACATGTAAGGCTCGTATAGCTCCTCATGGGAATGAAGATCGTGATCGTGAACATTTAAAAACTGATTCGGCATGTTGCCCACGTCTAGGAATTCGTACTCTGTTTTCAATATGTGTGATGTTTCAATGGTACCTCACGAAGATCGACGTGAAAGGCGCATTCTTGCAGACTGGTTCTGCTAAACGTGACGTTTATGTTATTCCCCAGAAAGAAAGCTCAGATCATAGATTTGTTTGGCTTCTTACAGTCGCAACCTATGGATTGGTGAACGCCAATGCGAAATGGCAAGTTCACTCAGATCAAACGTTCAATGATATTGGACTAAACACACTCGTATATGTTCTGCAGTTATTCTACATGCTTGATGATTGCAGTTTAGTTCTTATCATGGTTAAGGTAACTGATGATATTTTAATCGGTGGAAGTGAAACGCACAAGCGCCGGTTTCTCAAAAGATTGACAGAAGCGTATGAGTTGGGTACAATCACCCATCTTCCTGGTTCATGTTGGTTCTTCGGGCTTGAAGTTTCCCAAGAACCGGACTTCGGTATACATGTTCATGCTGATCAGAAGCGTTCTGGAATAACATCTTGCAACGTTAGTCGTACAAGACGAAAGCAGATTAACGAAAAGTTGAACGCAATAGAGAAATTCCATTACAACGCCATTAATGGTTCTATTGGTTTTATTGGTATCCATGCTCTCCCCATTGCTTCATTTGTGTCGAGTTATCTACAACAATCGCGCAATGCTGCTAATGTACATGATCTATGTAACCAATCCGCAATGTTGAGAAAACTTAAGCAGCTTGGATCCACAACAAGTTATGATAAGATACCACGGGGTACGAATCATCTCAGTGTTACCGTGTTTGCGGATGCAGCTCGCCCTAGTGAGAACGGTCAGCTCGGTATGATTTGCGGACTTCTCTTTGGCGATATAAATCGTGGTTCTATATTTCATATACTCTCATGGAGATCCAATCTATCAAGGCGTCCTGTTAAGTCGACAGCTTCGGCAGAAACACTTGCAGCAGGTGCTGCTCTTGATGAAGCACTACTGATTTCATCCGCTTTGTCAGTCCTTCTAAAAACAGCTATCCCTACTACCCTGATTGCAGATTCCAAGGATTTGTTTGACTCGCTTTCCTCCTGTCACTGTTACACCAACATGCGAGATGTTGGCGTAATTGAATTTGTTACGTGTATCAGCTCTGCTTTGTTGCCGGATAAGGCTTGAGAATTACGTAGATTTCAACTGCAGCATTCCTCTCGCCACGTTCCCTGCGCTCCTGTGTAGTCTCACGTTAGGTGTGCCTCCTCTCTCAACTTTCGCACGATGACGTGCCGTCCTTGCGCAAGTCTTTGCGCTTCTGAAGGCCAAGTCGCTCCTTGGAACCTGAAAAGAAAGTACAGTATAAATAGGACGCAAGTCGCTATCGTACGAGTAAACGGCAGAGTACATGATCAACCCCTTTTCTTTGCTCTCAACCCAACACACTCCCCCAGTTCTCAACAGTGATCACTGAGTATCCTGGGTCATTGTCCCAGCATGGCGCCTCCGACTGGCTCCTCCGCAGGACAACACCTCTTCACACCGATCTCTCATCCCGAGCTCCGGAAGCTCGGAAGGAAAAATATCCACTATTTTCTGAGGGAACGTGACCGTTATTTGCTTCGACTTCAAGATGCAAATTTGTCTGGTGGGAATCTGAATCTCATAAGCGTTAAGTCTTCCATCGACCCCGACCTTCTCCTCTCTCTCGTCGAATTTGAGGAGTTTGAAGGAATCACCAAGGTTGAGGATCTTACAGAAACTATCTTACACTCCTGGTTACAGGAAAAGGATATCGTTGAGCTCGACTCTCTTTCCCCCACAGAGCTAGACAACGCTGTTCGCACTTCTGTACGCATCAACGTTTTTGAACAAGACGCAGAAATGCGTATTGAAACACTATTCATGGACTACAAGGCCTTTCTTCGTTCCAGAAAATGGGAGGCTCTAATCGAAAAAAATCCGAAGGTGGCAGTCGATCATATTTGTGGTCTCCTTAAACCCGCCGCTCTTCGTTTCAAAGTGCAGAATGATCTCCTTCTCGGCCAGTATGCCCTCCGTAAACAGTTTTTACCTTTTTACAAGTATGTCGTCGAAAAGGCAATTAGTTGTGATGATTTTGTCTCCATTCGTACATCCGAGAGGCCTACAGATCAATCTCGGCAAGACCCAAAGGGTACCTCCGGAAATGCAAGCCAGGGACAAAGGACAGGAAATTTCGATAAGTCGCTTTCTACATCAGAGCGCCAGCAGACGCCTCCTGCAAAACACGACCGGTCTCACTCACAAAATGACGTACCGTACAGGGCTACGGGTATGGTTGCAGACAGATCTAGAACGACCATTTCCGCACCTGAAGTTCCTCTGTGTCTCAATAAGTCTAAGTGTCCGGGCCGCCGTTATCGAATAAAGGACTGTCCAAACTCGACTACAGAAGAGATAAAGACGCTTTTACAGGACTACTGGGCCAATAAGTCCAAGACTGGACGTATCAGTGCTCTGACACAACCCCCTGAGGCGATTGATGCGCTTCAAAGATCCGGGAGGTACTTCGCCAAACTGGCCGACATTGTCGACGTTGTCGTCAGCGGTGACTATGGTGCAGATCATTCTGCTTTGAGCGTCCAACATCTTAGTATGCTGGCTGACGTCGGGGTATTCGTTCCACAGCTACCATTGACGAAACCAATTTTAATGAGGTTGGCGTTAGACACGACTGACGCAGGAAAACCTACAATCATTGAATGCAGGAAGAAAACCAGTATCTCCACTACGATAAACACTCCGGAAGGACCGCTACGTCTACGTAATTTGGAATTCTTGGTGTTTGACGAGACTGTCCCAGAAGTACTGATTTCTCGCCCGGTGTTGCAATCGATGGGCTTCAACCTGGATTCACATTTGGCAAATGTGCGCAGCCGCTTCCACGATGCCGATTTCTCGAATATTGGTTTTGAACCTGGACATCCAGCCACTCGTGACCTTTCCATCACTCCCACTCCGGCTCTAGCTCGCCTTCTCATGGCTCCCCATCCACAAACCGAAGCGTCTGAGCCACTCCCAGAGGCTAGTGATTCCTTTGATAATCCTCCTTCTCTTCTCGATCAATCCTCAGAGTCTGAAGAGGCATTCAAGCAGCGAATGGAGGCAGCGTCTGATTTTTTGGAAGAAGAAGAGACCTCAGATCTGTTAGAAGACTACTCGGGTGACGAGGATCAGCAGCACACGCAATTTTGTTTATAGCGTATCATCGAGAAGGCTAAAGAGAACGGTCTTCGGACGGAAAATCATTATGAGTTCAGCACTCTAGTGATAGAATATTCAGACATCTTTCGGACAAGGTTGGGCTCAGACCCACCAGTGAAGGTACCTGCTATGAAGATTAGACTGCAACCAGACAGCGAACCTATACGTGTCAAGGTGAGGCGCTACAGCCCCCAGCAGTCGGACTTTCTGCGATCAAAGGTTGACGAACTACTTCGACTTGGCCTTGTCTACCCCAACAACAGCAGTCAGTGGGCTTGCGCGCCCCTGATAGTCCCAAAAGCAGGTCGTGAATTATTTCGTTTCACAGTGGACCTGAGACCGGTCAATCGCCAAACGATCTCTCACAGTTGGCCAATGCCCAACGTAGAGACCGTGACATCAAGACTGGCCGGTGCTACTTGCTTTGCGGTCATTGACCTTTGTAGCGGATATTTTCAACTCGCATTGGATGAGGACGCACAAGAGTGCCAAAGTTTTATCACACCTGATGGAGTATTTAGCCCGACACGGGTACTTCATGGCCAGACAAATGCTGTTGCGTTCTTCCAGAGTGTTTTTCAGCAGCTGCTAATCCCTCTGCGTGATGTGTGTCTCCAGTGGCTAGATGATTTACTGGTCTGCGGTGAGAAAGCCACAGATCTCTTACAGTTGCTGCGGATACTTTTCCAGATTTGCCGCACATACAATATCAAGCTGCATGCAGAGAAGTGCGAACTATTTGTTCGGAAGGTCAAGTGGTGTGGTCGTATCATAAGTCCTGAGGGAATTAAGATGGATCCCAGCCGCATGGATGCACTACTCAACATGCAGCCACCAAGAACTAGTGCAGACCTTCAACAATTCGTGTGCGCAGCAAATTGGATGCGCAGTTCAATTCCTCAATTCACAACTATTGTTGCGCCATTGGCGCAAGCTCTTGAACAAGTGTATCAAGCAGCTGGTAAGCGTACCCGGAAATCCGTCGCCCGCCAGTACCTTGATTCCTCAATCTGGACCGACGTCCAAACAAATGCCTTCGAGAAGTTGAAGCAGGCGCTTTTAAATGCAATAAAGTTGTCACATCCGGACCCAAGTAAGCAATTATCACTTTTTACGGATGCTTCGGAGGACCACAGGTCCGGTATTTTGACACAAGTGTCAAAAACAGATGTCGATCTTCCGTTCTCTGAGCAGCATTATGAACCGCTCTCCTTCCTCTCTGGAAGTTTCAAGGGCTCCAGTGGGCGCTGGTCTACGCCAGAGAAAGAGGCTTTGCAATTATCGCCTCAGTAACAAGACTAGATTATATGCTCTTGCGTCGGGAAGGCTTTTGCCTCTTCACGGACCATAAGAATCTGACATTTATTTTCAACCCTTCGGGCTCTTCTCCAAGTATCGCAAGGAATGTGATTAACAAAATTCAACGTTGGGCGATGCAATTGGCTGCTTTCCGTTACACTATCTCCCACATTAGCGGGAATGAGAACGTATGGGCAGACCTCCTCTCCCGCTGGGGTGCGAAGCCCGTTTCTACTATACTGAGACTTTCATCACTTTTTGTAGCCCCCGTGGCCCCCGAGCTTGACCCTGACTTCACTTGGCCTTCAGCAAAGGACATTGCTGCCGTACAGATCGCGGCCATTGAGAAAGGAGAGGAAAACGCCCCTGGAACCAAGCGCGATGGACTTTTTATTTCGGATAAAAATGCTGTATGGGTTCCAAGTGCTGCTGTTACTCTGCAGATTCGGCTTTGTGTTATAGGGCACTGTGGCCGTGGGAGACACCGCAGCTGGGAAACGACAGTAAAGAGCTTTCAGCCACACTTCTTTTGGCACGGAATGGAAACCGATATCAAGGCGTTCTGTCGTAGCTGTCTACACTGCTTGGCGACTATTGGGGGCCATCGTGTTCCAAGGCCCATGGGGCACGCACTTCATGCCGAAAAACCAAATGAACTTCTCCATTTCGATTTTTTGTTCATGGTTGACAGTGTTGACCTGCCCAAGTACGTATTGATTCTAAAGGATGATGCGTCGTCCTTTGTTTGGCCAGAGCTTTGCATGGATGCAACCGCAGAAACCGCTGCTTCAATTATTCTAAAGTGGTTTGCGACCTTTGGTGTTTTGTTGACGTGGAATTCTGATCGCGGTCCACATTTTAAGAACAATCTAATGACCAAGCTTAATCAGGCTTTGAATGCTCACCACCATTTCACAACACCGTACTCACCGCAGGGAAATGGGACAGTAGAAGTGGTTTGCAAGGAGGTTTTGCGCGCCTGTCGAGCACTGCTCTCTGAGCTTCGCATGGGGGTCCAGGAATGGACTTCTGTACGACCTCTAGTTCAGAGCACTATCAATCACTCTCCAAAACAGAGCCGTTCCAAAATATTGCAGAAGACATTCCCGATATGCTTGATGCATACCTCGACGATCATCCCAATGCTGAACTCGTCATGGCTGCACGCAGTGTATAGGCACCATTTGAAGAGAGGGCTGTTACACCAACATGCGAGATGTTGGCGTAATTGAATTTGTTACGTGTATCAGCTCTGCTTTGTTGCCGGATAAGGCTTGAGAATTACGTAGATTTCAACTGCAGCATTCCTCTCGCCACGTTCCCTGCGCTCCTGTGTAGTCCCACGTTAGGTGTGCCTCCTCTCTCAACTTTCGCACGATGACGTGCCGTCCTTGCGCAAGTCTTTGCGCTTCTGAAGGCCAAGTCGCTCCTTGGAACCTGTAAAGAAAGTACAGTATAAATAGGACGCAAGTCGCTATCGTACGAGTAAACGGCAGAGTACATGATCAACCCCTTTTCTTTGCTCTCAACCCAACACACTCCCCCAGTTCTCAACAGTCACGTTCCGGAAGATCGTTCAATTCGAGCCGATGTTCAGTTGATCAGATATTATTATGAGACCAAACAACTCGATCGCGTTATTTGAATACCTGCTCCTCAAAACTTATCTGATCCATTGACCAAGAAAGATAGCCCTTTAGCGGATACTCTTCAGCTGATGTTTTTCGAAGGATGCCTACAGTTTGAGATGACAAATTTCAAGAGTCGCTCTTGTCATGCAAACCTTGGCTAAGAAATATTGGCTTATCTTCAAAGAGGAAGAGTGAGAAAGTTAGGCTATGTTCAAGGAAGTATCCAAGTACATGGCCTTTGCTCAAAAAGCGTCCTCGGACCACTTCCCGTATCTCGAGATTTGTTTGCGTTGTCAGCTTCCACTGTCTGCGTGTGCTACATTTTCTATGTGTGTGACTTCCCACTTTTTCTACCAAGTACCTCCATCGCTTCAACCTGTTTATCGCTCAGTTCTCGTTCTTTGCTCTCCGCTTTGCATCCCTTTGACAGTTGCTCAGTGAATTAGTTGTAAACGTTCTCTTGCTGATTGTTGACGGATACTGTGACTCGCACTGTCCCCCGATCTTCGTCTGTTTGATCCCGCTACCGGCTGCGCTAGTTACTACGTTGCACCTTTATTTGGTCCTCTACGCTCACGTTTCTTAGACACGGTCCTCAAATGCTGTTGCACATGAAGCCCTGTACTTTGAGAAGTACAGAAATCCTGTCTTCTGTCGTAGAGAATTGGGACGCAAAATTGCGTCCCCGCTAACAAGACGAGCACGGTGACAGTATACGGAGTTAGATGATTCCTGTGTATACCGTACATACATCATTGACGCACTCAAAGGGCGACTTAGATCAGCCTCCAGTCAACTGTAACCTTAATGGCAGTGTTCTCGAGTCCTTCGCGTGATGGAAAGACGTGGCGAAGGTCTTGAGAGCAAAAGGCTGCTTGCTTATTTATTCTGTAAATTATGGATGTATCGGTAGTTACGTTGAGCGAGATTTCCAAACGCAAGGTAAGTTATGAGTTGATCACGGCGGCGGAGACTGCTCAGCTTCTCCAACTAAAGTTGGACTCGATCACCATTAAACTCCTCTCCGGTTGCCTGCCTAGAAGAGAATATTGAACTTCTCGACCTCAGACGGCTGAACTACACCGTTTCTATCCGTAACCACGACGTCAAACGGGTTACTGGATACTACCACAAGGGTTCTTCCGTCATCGAACTCAACATTGGCGAGCTTAAGGAAAGCGAAAGCGGCAGTCGGGATGTTGCTCTGACCGGTGGCTGACAAGGTACCGGTGATCGTGATGTTAGTGTTGATTGCGCTCTGGAGGATCTCCACGATGGCGCCGAATTTCGTTTCGAAGTTTTCGATGCCCACTTCAACCTCATCGATCTGCTGGACACTGATATCCTCATCGAAGTTCAGGCCCAAAAGCGCAAAGAAGGGAAGGTTGAGGCCGCCTTCGTAGTTCCTTTCGAGCTCTTCGAACTGAGCGCGCTCCTCTGCGGTGAGGGTCTCGACAAAGGAGGAGCTCATGCTGTTAAGAGTCTGAGCATCGACGGCGTTGCCTGTGACGTCGAAGCCGAGGGTGGCGGTGGCGCCTCGGACAACACTGATACCGACCCTGGTGACACGTCTGAGGCTGGTGGTGCTGGTGAAGAAGCCGGTGGTGCCGGTGAAGAGGCCCTCTGTACTGGTCTCGGACTGGCGGGAGACGGGGACAAACTCTTTAACCACGTTGAAGATGCGGCGGGGGGCCGCGCCGGCGAGGGCGGCGGAGAGGAAGACGGCGAGGAAAGTGATGAACTTTGCGGATATCATTTTGGGATACGGGGTGAGTGGGTCGCGGCGGAGAGATGCGACCGGAGTTAGCTGAAGAGGTGAGAGTGGAGGAAGTTGGAAGTGAGGGGCAGTTCGGGTGAGTTTTATAGGGATGTGAGCGGAGGGGCACGTAGATGGCTGCCTTAACGGAGAAGGAATGATTTTGCCAAAAGGATGGACAGGGAAGACGTGGTGAAAAGATGACTGCAAAGATCAGGAGAGTACAGAATAGATATATATAAGATTTGGGGGTGAGGAATGACGATGAAGAATGTCCACGGATGCACTATGATTTTGCTGGAATTTTGTGACATGACTTGGGGATTACCGATTTCTTGTTGCGAATGAGGAAGAGAAGGAAGAGTTACCGTAATGTGGCGACGACAGAAAAAAGGAATAAGAGATGAAGGTCATGGAAGGATATGGCTGGGGGAATATGTGATGGGAAAGTGTCGATGCAATACGGGGAACGCAATGCAAATTGTGAAGACATCAAGGCGGGGTAGGCGGGGTACGTTTACGCAACGGGAAATGGGAACCTGTATGACGGGGGGTCGTAAAGCATTGTCGTGAGAGAACAGAGATGTGACTGTGGTGAGGTTGAAGTAGTCTCTTTGTGAAGCGGGGAAATGCGGAGGGTGTGCGTGTCAATGCGGCGTCAGGGTGTACAGGCATCCAGGGATGCGGATAGTGAGGAAGGTTTTTTAGTCGTGAGCTGTGCAGTTTGAACTGTAGATACAAGGTGTTGTATGCGTACATGACATGAGGGGCGTGCGAAAAGATGGGACCGGTTGCAGCTCGGGATGCAAGATAGCAAGGAAGATGACCTTGTTGCGTTTTACGGTGCACGAGGGGAAAACACATCGGCTACACGTACTGCCTGACACGTATACACGGCACTGTACTGCCGAACTTTTGTTTGAATCCCTGACTCCGGGTGCGGTCTATTTCACGCATTCGGGCAGCGTGTCTTATAGCTGTACACTGCTGTACAGGGGGGAGGGGGGGGGGTCGCGATGTAGTGCTACCCTGTGGCAGTGGGCAAAAAACCGCACTATATCAAACCCAGCACTATAAGACAACGAAATTTACGGCTTTTTTTCAGTGACTTCCTTGCATCACTGCTCAGAAAGACCGCTCGCAGGACGCCATCACTCCATACTTTACATCTCCAGTAAAGACTCAAGTCTAATCGAGCATTTCTTAAAATGAGACATTAAAATTTAGTAGCTGCCGAGCCGTCGCATTGACTTCCTCTTTTTTCGCAGAGATAAACGCCAGCCCACACTGAGGGCCAGTTATCGCCATGGTATTTTTGCAACGAGCTAGATGTAGTGTAACTGTTTTATCGCTGACACTAGTCGTCGAAAGTACTGAATTTTTTGAGTGGCTGCCTCTCTGGAGACCCTTCGTTTTTGGCTCAAAATTCGTGTCACCCGCAGAAGGGTAGCACTATATTGGCTCGGACACTAACAAATATGGCACTATATCGCGACCCCCCCTGTACCTACTTTATATCTAACAATTCTCTCACGGCAGTTTCTACACCAAGTTCGCATGGGTGTAGCAAGGGGCTGTTGCTTTAGTTAAGCTGCCCCTGAGGAATCGCTTGTACTTGCTCATCACGGACGGATTAAAGTGAAGACATTTACTCTGCACTGCAGAAGGTAATATGCCTTCCGAAATCAAATCTGTAACGTCCGTAGTAGATCCCAGATGTCCTAAACGCTTTGTGCCAAGTACTCACATTGATGGTTACTTTGCTTTTTTTGCTTGCTGGATATCATGAGAGCCATACGTGCACACGTAGCACACGCATTACAGCACAATTAGATCACTGCACTCGCCGCCGCCACACAGATACCTATCCTCCCCTGATAATGCTCTTAAAGTAGACAGGCAATAGGCATCAGTAAACGGAGTCATCAATCTTGCACCACACTCCGCTAAGGTTTGCTTGTGAACTGGTGTTTCAGTATTGTGCGTCACGTGATAATTACTTGTCTGACAATCGTTTAGTAAATGATCAGCTTAGACCTTTTAGTTCAGTGAATAAGTTCTATACAGTATATGAGGTCTTCACAGCAGACCAACGTTAGAAAGGGAGGTAGGCAAGGACGTTATAGCCAAGGGACCGCCATCTAACCCAATGAGATTTAAAATGCATTGACAAGAATATTTATTTATCAAGTGTGGAAGATAGCACGCAAGGACCGGATCCCAATGACTGTAGAACCGCGTGAATACAGTCAAGGTGTTCGTGACGCAAGCACAAGCCTGTCGTTTCGGTCTGGGGTGGCAAACATCGTACCATGGGCACACGAGCCTCCCGGTTCGACTTTCGGTAGCACTCAGCACAGTCGGACGCATATGCACAAGGTCCGATAGGACTAAAGCAGGGAAGCTCCGTGTTCACGGATCTTGGATCTCCACCGTGTTTCGTGGCTTGATATCGAAGAGGTTCAGCATACGATGCTCGGAGATGCAGGACGCACGCTGTTCCGTCCGTGTGCAACTTGCACCCACAGAATTGCGTGGCATTCAGATTGCTCACCACGCAAAAGCAGACTATGGCGTTGTCAAGCGTCAACTTTCCAATACACTCTTCTGATGAGGTGCTGCAACTACAATTATCAGGAGAGGCAGGTTCTATTCCTCTATATAAAAAACCTACAACTCTCATCGCAGTGAGAGAGGTGCACCATCTTGGTCCCCGTTCTGTTTTTGCCGCCTCTTTTCCCTTACCAGTTCAGCAAACGCGTGTAGACTCCGAACACTCCAGCGCGATATCTCTATATGTCTGGCGATGTGCTCCGTCGCCGACTACCCAGGAATGACTTCTAACATCTTCGATTTCCCACCTTCCCTCCCTTTTTCTTTTTAGACTACCGCATGCTCCGGGAGACAACTCGCAGCTGGGGTGCTTACAGAGGCTTCGAAGAGGAAGCTTCGTGCCCCGGGAAACACAGGTACTTCCTGTATTTCTTTGCGTGTATAGATGTACACCGGGGCATACCCCTCCCGCATGAAAGTCTCGGACTCCAACAGTAAATGGTACTTTCCAGTTCGTCACGAAGTCCCTCTTCAGTATCATATCACTGTATATCTACCGTTCTGCGAGCTGCTGCGCGCCCACACGTGTGGCCGTGCACCGCTGTACCCGCGCCCTCCGCCACGTGACCGCGCGCGCGGGCGCATGCTCTCCGCGCCACGCGGCCACGTAGTACAGATGCGCCGCGTGTCCACGTGCGCGCGCGCTCGGCTCCGCGCGTCCACGCCGCTGCTTTGGGAGGCGCGACTTGCATCCAGGCTGTGCATCCAGATTGTGCATCCAGATTGTGCATCCAGATACAGATTGTAAAGCTTTGCGGTACGCCAGCCCCGCCCCCTTGACGCGTGCAAATATCCCCAACCGCCCAGATATTTGGCCCAACCGCCCCGCCCCTCACCACAGATCTCCCCCCCCTCCCCCCACTGCCCTTCACCACAAACCGTCCCCCCCTCCCCCACCGCCCCGCCCCAAGCCCCGCCGCCCTACTCGCCGCCGCCCTTTCTCCCCCCCGCGCCTCCGCGCGAGAAACGCTGCGCGCCCCTGCTGCCGCCGGCTTCGTGGCGCGCCTTCGCCGGCAGACACCCTGCCGCGCCCGTACGCCGCGGGCGATGCGGGCGGCGGGGTGAGACGCCGCCTCCCGCGAGGGCTCGCCTCCGTTCGCTTCGGCATAAATACCGCCGCGCGCGGCGCGGTACAGACGAAACCTCTGATCCGCCACACACCAACCCCGCAGCCGTCCGCACCGCCCCCCCACCTCCTGCATTGTCGCCGCGCTTCCTCGTCGCCCTCTTGGGGCTGTGCACGCTGTGCGCGGCGTCGTTCCCGGCGTGCCGCGGCAACGCGAGCTACGACGTGACGTTCATCAACTTTTTATCGCCAGCCGTGTTCGGCACGCGCATCCCTTCCTCCGGGCTGGATTTCGCGCCGCTGACGGCCGTCACGCACTCCAACCGCGTGTCGCTGCTCACCGTGCGCGGCTTCGCGTCGCCGGAGGTCGAGGCGATCGCGGAGACGGGCAACAACACCGGTATACTCGCGGCCGCGCGCGCGCTGCGCGGCAAGGGCACGCACTCCGTCGTCGCCGCGGACGGGCCGACGCTGGCGGGCAACGCCACGACGCTCCGAGTGTCCGTCAACTGCGCAAACCCGTTCCTGACCGCGCTCGCTATGATCGCGCCCTCGCCGGACTGGATCGTGCAGATCAGCAACCGCAACCTGTTCAGCACGCGGAGCGGGGCGTTCGTGCCCAGCGCGGCGGGCTTCCTCGTCGCGTATGACGCGGGCACAGATAGCGGAAGCGAGTTTACGGACCCGGGTGACGCTAGCTTGGACGAGCCGACCGTGCCGCCGCAGAACATCGCGCCGCTCGTGGAGGACGTCACGGATAGGTTTGATGGAAGCATTGTTGGCAAGTACATTGTTAAGAGGGTCGCATAACCTTTTAACGTACTGCTTTTGTAAAAAGAGTTTTGGGTAGTTGCTATGAATATGACTACCATAGTCATATTTATGGACATGCAATACTGAGCTTGTGGCATGTCACTTGCTGCTTGCTCAACTTGTCCAGATTGTTACTGACTCAACCTGTCCAAATGGTTGGTGACTCAACTTGTCCAAATTGCTACAGACACCTTACGTGTCGTATGAAGCTAACCAAGTTAAGAAATGCTCTAGCCTAGTAAAGAGTATATAACCAACTCTGAATGACTGTCCCCATTGAATAAAAAGACAACCGAGTACCCGTTCTACTCCGTTCACAGTACCTGTTCTCGTCCTCGCTCTGCTCTGCTCTCGCCCTCGCTCTGCTCCGCTCTGCTCTACCCTGCTCTGTCCCTGCCCGTCCTGCCTCACAGTTATCAATCGCTCTGTACGTCTGACGTCGTCTGCCCCCGTTACGCATATCTCTCTTAGTTGCGCGTTTGTTGCTGGCTCGCTGCTCGTAGACGTCGGCGGAGGTGGGCGTTGACGCTGACGGATTGACTACCTCGCTCCCTGAGAGGGGCTCCTCCCCGCAGCGCGATGCGACCCGGCACGTCTGCGAGACGGGCATGGCGGGGTGTCGCCGGGCAATGGGTAGTCGCGGCATGCCCAATTGATGAATGAATTCGTTCACACGTATGCGTACGAAACCTGTACGGAGAGATAGCAATGCAACGGACGTGTCGGCTTTGGTGCCTTGTCACATCCTTGCTGCTCCGTTCCACCGCCTCCGCCCCGCGCACACACATCTCTTCTCCACCAAGAATCGGCACGGCGTGGCCTCTCCAGCTTGATGTCAAGCTGTCAACAGCGTGGTATAAGCTGTACAAGACGGCAACTTTACGGTGGGTACAAGTAAAGTTGTACCCAAGCCCTGCGCTTCCAATTAGTTAGAGAAATTCCCCCGCCGCGGCGACAGGCACCGTCTCCGACCCTTGCGCTGCGCTTCTGCACCCAATCGCTGCGTCGCTTGCCCCCGCACTGCTTCGCCAACGACTGGAGCGCACCCGGAAAACCATGCCCTCCACGTCTCTCTCGACGCCGCTGCGAGGCAACCGCTTCGAGGCAACTGCTTCGGGGCAACTGAGAACCTTCGCGTACAGCTGACACCGCGCCAGCGTGAGAACAATCTGTCCAGCGCCTACGGTAAATTTACTGCACTTTCGATGCCGCCCGCCGCCAGCAATACCAAGCCCGCTGTACCGTGCGTACGCGCCCGCGTCCCCCTGGCGGAGCCGCTCCGCCCGTCCACGTCATCGGCGGCCCATTGCGCCCGCCTTGCATGTCTGTCGTTTTCCCCTTGCCCAACCAATGGACTCGCCCCCAGTTTTAATACCTGTCCCGAAGACACAGTCTTCCCATCACATTGGGTTCGTAGCTCAGCGGTTTGACGCGCGGTAGAGCAATCGACTGCAGATCGATAGGTCGCGTGTTCGACTCACGCCGGACCCTCTAACTCTCTTTTTGCTCCTGTCCATGTCCCACCAACTCTTTAGTCTGTGGTCTACGCTAGTTTTTCTCCGACAGTTGTTCCTCGTGTGAGGTCACTTTTCGCTTATTCTGAAGAGGGAAAAAGATATCTTCGCCACCGCAGTTGACTTCTGCGTTGCGAAAAGATAGGGCTTTGTGGGAATGGGATGTCATTTTCCGGTTGTTTTTAAAACTGCCGGGTAGAGAAGCTTTTTGGAGCAAACCTTGAAACGTTTTGCGTTGATATCTTCGAGTCCTCTTCGAGTCCAACAACGCCATTTCGAAAAGGCAACTGCGTGCTTTCTGTTTTCCTAACTGTTTTCCTGATGTTCTGCAAGACGATGCAGGTACAGTTTTGCGTTGGACAAGTGCGTTCAGCAAGCATTCTCCAAAACCACTTTCTCAACTGCTGCTGTGGGTGAAAAGGGGTGTCACCGGAAGAGAGAACAAGAAGGCAAGGAAAGTGTCGCGATTCACGCATTTCACTGTAATGCACTACCACGTTCCAGAAATGTCAAGTGCTGCGGCGGCGTGTACGGCGTGTACACGCCTGTGTACACGCCCGTGTACACGCGTACACGTCCGCGTTCGCCGACTCCATCCAAACATGGCTGTCCATGCTGTCTTAAAGGAGACCCTGACAGCCCGGCCCCGACCTCCCCCGACACGAACGAAACATGAAGATAGTGGTAACTTTACAGCGGAACTCCCCTTCCCAGGACATCGGACGGTAGACTAAAAACTAGACTACAAGTAAAAACCCAAGAGAAAAAGACATGTGAGTGAAGCGAAGAGGAGAAGGCGGGCCCCAACGGGACCGGGGATGCGTGGGAGGGGAATAGACATATAAAGTTTACTCGAGTAGAGAGGGGAGACAAAGGGGGAGACGAAGGGGCCGGTGGTGCGCCGGCCGCCTACACTAAATACGGGACGGCCGCGGTGTGCAGAACAACAAGGCCACGCTTGGTTGACGCCAAGTGCTCGACCATCACTCGCTATTTCCCGTGGTACTGTACCTTCAGTGTACACAGACGCGTACTGTACTGTTGTGAAGATTTGGACTGTTGTGCACGTGTAAGCGGTGTGGCGTTTTAATGCAGACTTACACTTTGGGTGAATACAGTGTTTATGGCCTATGTGTATTGAGCCGGAAGGGTCACCAGCATAGATTAGGGTGTGCCTATGAGGGAACACACACATATAGAGAGAAAGCAGACAGCGGGAGAGGAGTGCGACATTGAATCGGAAATAGGAAGGGTCATGGGCAAATGCAGAAGCCAAGGATCGCGGAGGAGATAGTGCACGGAAGGGATATGCAATGAGGCGCATGACGATGCGCAGAACGGAAAGAAACGCGAGCGAGCCTAGGTATTTATACAGCTTAGACGAGAGCTAGTAAGAGAAAAGAAAAGGAGGACACGCACGGGAGGACGAGCACCCGAGCCAGCTGATGCTGAATACCTTTGCCGATACGGAACACGTTTTGCCAAACCATCTAGTACCACCTCATAACACTTGAAGGGAACCAACCTGCATCCTTGCCTCAGGATGACCAGTGAAAAACTCACAGTTATGGGCCCAGCGGTTCTCTCATCATCAAGCAGAGGTGGTTCATCAAGCCATGATCATCCCCCGACATTTACTACCAACTTCACAGTCAAATCTAAGTACAGAGATGAACTACGCAGATGGATTGAAATGCTGAACATGTTTGCAGAAGTGGACACCAAGTCAAGGGCTATGCTGAACGGGGCTGGACCCCTAATCTATAGGTCGTGCGATGATTTTGCTCAGCAAATGATACAAAGTGCTGAGAAGTCGGGAATCGTTTGTATGAAAGGAAACAGAAACGATCCAAACAGGGAAGCCCTTGTGGAACAGATAATTAACATCATAGCCAAAGATTCACCCACCGAGCTCATGCGCATGGAAGTAGAGCTGCTGAACGACATCCAGACTTGTGTTCGCAGAGCAGGGGAAAGCCCACATCTTTTCGCCAATAGATACAGCGGAACAGTTGCAAGATATGTCAACCAGACATCCGAAATGACGGATCTCACTAGTAGACAATTTGCTGTCACACTACTGCGTAATGCTAAACTAACACCTGACACTCTCAACTCTCTGATGTTTCAGCTTACTTCTAAAACAGACCACAAGAAAACGACGACAAAAGTCCTGAAATTACATATACGGATTGGCGAAGCATCTATGCTTAGCAATTTCATAGCAGCACACTGTGGGGAAGGCGTAGAACATCGGCAAGAACTACTCAAAATCTCGGACAGAATCAGCCAGCTGTCAAAAAGGTCCGAAACAGAATGTAATGCGTCAATTATCAGCATGGAAGATACCGTTCAGTCTTTGTCACAAGTAAAAATTATCACCGACGAGATAAGAGACGCTTCTTCAAGGGGAAGTATGCTCGGAAAGCGTTCATATGAAAATGAGGCATACCCACGCACGGAGCGCATTAAAAAGTTGAAATCAGAAACCAAATGCAAAGGATGTGGAGAGATTGGGCACTGGTATAGAGACAGACCGAATTGTATTCAGAAAGTTCAAAGAAATATAGAAAATAAGAAGGACGAATCAACACGGGACACCTGGCGGGGACCTGATCAGAACACCGAATTCAAAGATAAGAAGATTGGTGCGTTTTTTCGGAGAAGAGGCCAGTAGAGCTCCATACTGACCTTAACCCTTTGCTTGATGAAGGAGCACCAACATCGACGGGTGGTGTGGTTAATGCAACACAATTGTGTGATGCTCTGGCTATACCACTAATTCTGAAACCACCGCGTGAACAATACGATCACGGTTGGGGGCACGCATGCGCAGACGCGAAGCCGATCAGGTACAGTTGGGATCTGTTTATTAATGACGTCAACAGAAAGCCAACAGTTATGACGTTCGATCTTGTAGAGGGCTCATCACCTCTCATAATCGGGCTAGACGTTAAGAGATTTTCAGATACGATGAACAGACAGAAGCCCACATTCGTCATTTTTCAGAGACCATGCGATACAGAAGAGCGAAAGTTCTTTACTTACATAAGAAAAGACGACGGGGGGAACGAACGTATTCGTTTTGACATTTTACCACATGGAAAATCAACGGTGTCAAGTTTGCTTGGCGCAGTTTCTCCCAGGCAAGAAATAAATATGGTCAAAAAGGTACATCGGTTCACTCACGCATCTTCGAATGAGATGCGACGCTTGTTTGATGACGCTAAGATGACCACGGCAGGAGTGATACAAGCGTGTGAGAAGGTGTCACAGGCATGTGACATATGTGCCTCGTCCGGTAGACCAACCGACATGAAAAAAGTGTCTTTATCTCACGTAAATGAGGCATTTAATCAAGAGATACAGGCTGATTTTGTGATTGTCTATATAGGCGACAAGAAACTGGAGGTGTTAAACGTTGTGGACGTCGGTACACGATACGGGGAAAGAGTTATTGCAGAGAATAGATCGGCTCAGAATATGATGGTC
The DNA here is from genome assembly GCF_000350225.1 of Chondrus crispus. Taxonomy (NCBI): domain Eukaryota; phylum Rhodophyta; class Florideophyceae; order Gigartinales; family Gigartinaceae; genus Chondrus; species Chondrus crispus. The sequence continues at coordinate 47,674 of NW_005179143.1, forward strand.
ATGCTGGAAGCAGAATGGTTATACCATCACGGGGCACCACAAAGTTTCAGTGCAGACCCAGAGTTCTGTAAACCGGTGCTTGAAAAGTTTCTCAGTACTCACAAGATCAAGCTAAAACCAAGGCCGTCGAGATCATCCTCGAAAAATGGTCATGTCGAAAGGAACAACGGAGTCTTTAAAATGGTCCTTTCAAGGCTTGCCAAGGAGAGTACATCCGCATCGCACTCGACTATGGTCTCCAGGGCATCTTTTATGACCAATATGTTTCACGGAAACGCAACGCTAAGTGCTTTTCAGCTGGCCAGAGGGTATGCTCCATCAATATTGGGGATGCCCAGCAATGCAGTTTCGCAAGGTCTGCTAGACGCCCACACGGAGGCTGTAGCAATCAGGGCAATACAACGAGTAGTTAGGTCAAAAGTGAGAAATGTAGAGCCACACACCTCGTTCGCAAAAGGTATGCGTGTGTGGGTGTATTTTAAAACCTCAAAACAAAACGAGAGACCTCGTTGGATCGAAGCTAGGGTCATTAATGCTACGCCCCACATGCTCAAGTGTCGTCGGTCAAAGAGAGGACCACCCATGACAGTCGCCTATGAACACGTACGGATTGCACCGAGGGGGGAATTATCAAGAGAGTTGATGAAGCGGAGCCTGGAAGACGAGTTGGCACAGGAAAGTGCAGACAAATTAGGTAAGACGTTCGGTGCAGAAAATGACAGCCAGTCCTTAGAGGATACGAAGGAAGATGAAAACAAGGAGCCAGAGAATACAGAGCAGGGTGAGTCTACAACGCTCATGCAGGAAATATTCGGTGACGAAGACGAAAATGAGTCCGAAGAGCGGGGAGAAATACTGAATATGCAACGCAGTTCGTTCTTTACCCAGCGGGTATGTGGAGATCCTAGAAAGGATATTGGTGAAGTAAGCACGAAAAGTAAACCGGGAAACGGGGTGGAGCTCGTGTCACAAGAACAGGAGGCGTTGAATGAATTGCATAAAATCATTGGCTCTGAACAAGTTACCAGAAAACATATGGAATGTGCACCGCCATGGCTTGTCGCAAAAGCAGTCAAAACAGAATTAGATTCAAATTGGGATTGTGCCTATGCTGAAATGCGAGAAGAGGACGTCAGCCGACGCGCCAATGTTATCGGATCGCATGTTGTATACAAAATCAAGGTGGAGGAGAACGGTGTGAAGAGTGTAGTACAACGGCGCGAAGGCAACGGCGCCACCGCTGCCGCCCCGGGATACAGTACGATGGGCTGTAAGCGCGAGAAGAACTGTAAGGAGTTATATTTACAGCACACGGCCGGTGCGGAGTACAGTAGTACCTCGCTGGTTACACGTGTAGGATCCGAACGGTAAGTAATTAGTAATTAGTAGTTAATGGCACAAATTAGCCAATTTAGCACAGTAGCTGGTATACAGTAAGTAACAGCTACTGTAGCGGGACAGGTGTCCTGGCGTCCCACTTAGGGGTTAAGACCGGGGGCACCTGCCCCGTTCCAGTAAACGGGGGCAGACTCGCCTCCCTTCCCTTTACGGCTTTTTGCTAACTCCGTCCGGTTTTACCTCTAAGTCTCAGGCTTCTAACCCGTGACCGGCCGTCCGGATCTGACACCACCGACCGGCTGCGCGTCACCGGCCACGTGAGCCTTCCCTCTTTTCGAGTCCTTCCGTACGGTTCGCGCTCGCGTGGGTTACCCAGCGTCGCGCGCTCCCTTACCTCTAACCCCCCTCGTTCCGAGTGGTCGGGACGAAGGTAGTTATACCACAAAGAGGCTTAAGGCTAGACTTTGCCCACATGGCAACCATGACAACGAGAAAGGACAAATACGCAAGGACTCGGCCACAGCACAGTTCGATGTCATAAGGCTACTTTGTAGTCTTGCTACTGTACTAGGTCTCAGGCTTGGTTGTTTGGACGTGAAAGGTGCATACCTCCAAAGTGGCCCCATTCAGCGCGAGATATTCGTGCGACCACCGTATGAATGGAAAGGACCACGAGGCGCTATCTGGAAGCTATTGAAAATGCCATATGGAATCCCAGAAGCGGGACGCCGATGGGCTAAGGTATTCGAACAATGGCTAACTCAGGAAGCAAAATTTGAACGCGTTCAAGGAGTACCACAGCTGTTCACACGAAAGCACGAGGACGGCAAATTTCAATTGTTACTGGCTAAGGTGACGGATGACCTTCTCATAGCCGGGTCTGTTGAAAATATCGGGTTGTTCACAGCGCATATAAAGGAAAGATTTCCTATAAGCAAGGCGGTAATCGATGACAGCATAAAATTCAATGGCTCAGATATCATGCAGGATAAGACCGGGTCCGTCGTACTTTCTATGGAGACTTACATGCATAGCATCAGTCCAATACTACTGAATGAAACAAGAAGGAGAGAGAGGGGCTCGATGGCGACAGAAAAGGAAGTCAACTGGTTTAGATCGATGGCAGGAGAACTAGTTTGGCTAGGATGCGGGGCGCTTCCACAGGCGGCTTATGTAGGATCTTACATGCAGCAGTGCATACCTAGGCTGAAAGTTGAGCACATGATGCAGGCAAATGGGATGCTTAAAGAACTGAAAGATCTGAAGGCTTTGGTCAAATTCAAAGCACCACAACGGCATCCCATAGACGCAACCGTCAATTCGTTTTCAGACGCAGCGTTCAATATATCAAAGACGAAACAATATGGACAAACAGGATTTATTTTAGGGATATTGTATGAATGTGAAGTGACGAAGGATAAGATGAACCACATGGTGGATTGGGCTAGCACGAAACAGAGGCGTGTGTGCCATTCTTCGTATGGGGCAGAAATCTTGGCTTGTTCTGATGCTGACGATCGTGGCTATAATCTCAAGTTAGCTCTGAATTCACTATTTCCGAGGGACACTTTCAAACACGTGTTGAATGTTGATTCGAAGGGTCTCTACGACACCATAACTACACTACATGAAGGTAGAGACTATCGTCTCAGACAAACAGTGCAAAGGTTAAGGGACTCTTTCGAGGCAGGCGAAGTTAACGTAATCCGGTGGATTCAGGGAAAGGCCAATATCGCAGACGCACTCACAAAAAGAAACCCCATCAGCTTCCGAATGCTTAACCGAATCGCCAGTAGCGGAATTATGGAGCTTCCAGCTCATAACTCCTTCGAAGTGGATAACGAGACTTGGGTTTGAGTCGTTGAAGTTATAGCCTTCAACGACTAAGGGGAGTGTGAAGATTTGGACTGTTGTGCACGTGTAAGCGGTGTGGCGTTTTAATGCAGACTTACACTTTGGGTGAATACAGTGTTTATGGCCTATGTGTATTGAGCCGGAAGGGTCACCAGCATAGATTAGGGTGTGCCTATGAGGGAACACACACATATAGAGAGAAAACAGACAGCGGGAGAGGAGTGCGACATTGAATCGGAAATAGGAAGGGTCATGGGCAAATGCAGAAGCCAAGGATCGCGGAGGAGATAGTGCACGGAAGGGATATGCAATGAGGCGCATGACGATGCGCAGAACGGAAAGAAACGCGAGCGAGCCTAGGTATTTATACAGCTTAGACGAGAGCTAGTAAGAGAAAAGAAAAGGAGGACACGCACGGGAGGACGAGCACCCGAGCCAGCTGATGCTGAATACCTTTGCCGATACGGAACACGTTTTGCCAAACCATCTAGTACCACCTCATAACACTTGAAGGGAACCAACCTGCATCCTTGCCTCAGGATGACCAGTGAAAAACTCACAACTGTACAAGGTCTGTGCGTCGTGAAGGAATACTGTAGATGGAAGCCCAGATTTATGGTAAAGTTGAAATTTCGGAAAAATTGAAGAAAAAAGTTCCCCTCGTTTGCCACTATTCTTCTCACACGTGTCAACCTGTGCACGTGTACCCATCGCCTCGCAACATTCAGATTCGCGCCCCGCCTTGACCCGGCGCCAACGCTTCTCAACTCACCGCTGATTCACTAATTCAACTACCTCTACATCCCCTCCGTCCGAATGCTTGGCGCCGCTGTCAACGTTTCTTAGTCCTCTGTCTTCGATGTCTTCGAGGAGGACAAGCCTTCGCGACGCAACACTTATCAACACTTATTACACCTTAGTACGCTCGCATCCCTCTAGAGTTGCTTACTGAGTGACGAAAGGGAAGCACGTCGGTAGTTCATACATACACATCATACACATACATGGACTGCTACGTCCATCAAGCAACCTTCTCACGCATTCATAACAAACAAACAACCTCCCCACTACAGCCCACTACAGAACTACCGCGAACAGTTGCAAACGCATTACTAATGTCTCGGGCGCCAAGCGGCCATCGCACTTTGATACTTATACAACTAGCTACACAACTAGCTTCATGATAGCAACCAGATGGCCCATCCTTGCAACTGCGACCTCGTGATCGTGGTCTATCTGCAAGTCTCTTGCATTGTCCAACTGGGCCAAGACAGCCTCAGACCCATCCTCTCGCCTTTGCACAATTCCTCCGTCCCTTGCAAATATTTGTGATGTTCGTCTTGCACGAGAAGCAGTACTCAAGTCTGCCGTCTTCAGGAACCGACTCGTGATTTCATCCCAATCTTCTTCCCTCCCAGTATGAAGTGTAATCCCTCTCTCCACGTCCCACACCCGCACGCTCTTGTCAATCGATCCAGATACCACACGTCTTCCGTCCCCACTCATCGCCACGCTATCCACCCAGTCCGCGTGTCCAACTAACGCCTCCCCGACTTGTGCTCCCGTCTCCACGTCCCACACCCGCACGCTCTTGTCCTTGGATCCGGATACCACACGTCTTCCGTCCCGACTCATCGCAACGCTAGCCACCACACCCGTGTGTCCAACTAACGCCTCCCCGACTTGTGCTCCCGTCTCCACGTCCCACACCCGCACGCTCTTGTCATGCGATCCAGATACCACTCGTCTTCCGTCCTTGCTCATCGCAACGCTCCACACCCAACCCGTGTGTCCAACTAACGCCTCCCCGACTTGTGCTCCCGTCTCCACGTCCCACACCCGCACGCTCTTGTCATGCGATCCAGATACCACACGTCTTCCGTCCCCACTCATCGCAACGCTCCACACCGAACCCATGTGTCCAACTAACGCCTCCCCGACTTGTGCTCCCGTCTCCACGTCCCACACCCGCACGCTCTTGTCCCGGGATCCAGATACCACACGTCTTCCGTCCCCACTCATCGCAACGCTCCACACCGAACCCATGTGTCCAACTAACGCCTCCCCGACTTGTGCTCCCGTCTCCACGTCCCACACCCGCACACTCTTGTCAAACGATCCAGATACCACACGTCTTCCGTCCCCACTCATCGCAACGCTAAGCACCCAACCCATGTGTCCAACCAACGCCTCCCCGACTTGTGCTCCCGTCTCCACGTCCCACACCCGCACGCTCTTGTCAAACGATCCAGATACCACACGTCTTCCGTCCCCACTCATCGCAACGCAATGCACTCCCGACCTATGACCGCGGAAACTTCTCAATACTTTCCTCTCCGATGTACTCCACACCCTTAACGTCCCGTCTTCATATCCCACAACAACATACCCCTTCCTCTCACAGAATGTTGCGCAGGTAGCTCTCGTCACGCTCGGGTTTTCTCCAGTCACTTCGGGGGTTACACTTCCAATGCGCATCCCAAAATTTTCCCGCAAACCCCTTTTGCGCCTGCTTGTTCCAAGCTCCTCTGGGCCCCGGCTCTCCGCTTCGAACTCGCCTTCTAATCGAACCATCTTCGTCTCCTTCTCAGCAGATTGCGTGCAAACTGTTATTTCTCCCCCGGACTTCTCCACCTGACATCCAAACACTGCACCCCTGCAATCTATGCCGACTTCAACTTTTCCAGTATTATCATACGGCAGAACAATCTGCTCCACCAACCTTCCATCGGCTCGCGCTACACACTCACTCACAGGCCGCACCCACGGCCGTGGTGCGTATTTCTCGATTTCTTCCAGGATCTTTTGCACACAACCTGATTGCCGTGCCTTGTGCTTCACTCGCCCATATAGTTGAAAGTAAATCCCGGCACTACTTTCACCACAAAACGGTATACTCAGTCGCGCAGCCCGCATCATCAAAACCATCCCATCCACTGCATCCTCATCTACCCCTACCCTTCCCACCTCCTGCCCACTTCCTCTTTTCCACTTCAAATCTCTACTCAACCCCTTCACAGCTTCCTCGTATTGCCAAACCCCGCCTCTCTGTAGCACTGTCTTCACCCATCGCGCACTCAAAAATAGTCTCTTCAGCTCCTCTACACACCCACCCTGTCTCAGAACACGATATATGTTCTCGAAAACATACTCCTCCCGTCCGCTCTTGCCCTCTCCATCTCGGCCCTCACTCATTGCAAGCAACCCTCCTCCTGCACTGCATATATCCCCCATCTTCTTATACCACTCTTCTACACCCTCCTTCTTCTTCGCTTCTTGCACCGCGAAATCGTGCGTCAGATCATGCACCCGCAACCCACCACAACCCTTCTTATACTGCAATTCTACTAATCCAACCCTTTCCATCTCCTTTGCACACCTTTCCGTCCACTCCTCCATCTCCCACAAATCTCCAACCAAACACAAAGGTATCCAGTCTTGCTTTTTCATAACACACAGACTCCGGTGCATCTTTCGAAACGAAAATTCACCAACCGTCTCCCCACTGCTTCCCACATCCGCCGACTCCAGGATATCTAGTGACGTGTGCAATGTCCCATCCAACGACAAATATCCGTCCTTCGGACTCTCACCGCGAATCGTGTTACGCCTCTTCATCCTCGAAAGGTACGCCCCCCATGCTTCTGACACTTCTCCCTCCCATCTTTCCCTCATGTACCTCACACTCGTTCCGGCTACGTTTAGGGCAAGCGGCAATCCCCCACACATTTCCAGTATTTCACGCACGGCCTCCTTGCATCTCGCATTATCCACTTCCTCTCGACTCGCCTCACTCGCGTGCACAAGCATCTCAACTGCTTCTTTCCCTACATTCTCCCTCGGCTCGAAAGCAATCCGCTTCCCAAGTTGACGCAGCTCCCTATCCCTCGTAGAGTACAAGAGTCTGCTCCTCCTTCCCCCGCTGCCCCCCGCAGTCTCAGCCAGAACAGACAACTTTTGAAGGATGTTCGAGTCTATATCATTCACCACCCATACATCATCAATGATGAACAGACACACATGCCTGCAAAACCACGCTTGTACCTTCGTTAACACCCTTCCAAACTCGCTCTGCTCTCGCATTTCCGCAGCCGTCTGCTTGCCACCGGACGCTTCCACAATCAGACACAGTTCTTCAATCAGCCGTCCCACGTTTCCGTCTTTCCCCAACGACATGAAGTACACTCCTCCCGAAAACTCTTCCATAATCTTATCGTCATGCGCGATCGCCCGCAGGGCACATGTCTTCCCGACTCCGCCCTGTCCCACTGCTGTCGCACCCACTTGCTTGTTCCTATCTCTTCGGAGCACAGCCGCTTTTAGACGCGACTCACACGTGTTTGGTAATCCATCGCTCCCCCGAGAATCAAGCTTCACACATATCGACGCAGGATTATGTTCGGCTCTTATCGACGCCCTGAAGGTATCTCCCGTGCCTCCCCTGGTCGACTCGACGGCCGCGCTTACTTGTTGAATACAGCGGTCCGCTCCTTGCTTGACCGCCACGTGAGTATCGATGCTCGTGCTTGCTCGTGGAATAAGATCGTGAAGGTGGTCGGCTTCTTGCTCATCACTTGAGTCCTCCTCACTTTTCTTTTTCACCCACAGAAACACTCGTTTCACAAGATGTTCCCTTGCAAGATGGGCGAATTCATCTTCTGGCAGGTTTGTTGCCCCGCCGTCATTTTCAATCCCAGTAATACCTGCCAGCTCTTTTAGCTCCCCCTTCACCGTATCCGTGCTCGCTTCGTGCTGTCGTTCCTCGCTGAAAAACTTCTCAACTTCAAAAATATTCCTTCCTTCATCATCCCGGTACCGATCGGGCTCCAGCTCTCTGCATTCCCGAATACTTAATCTGTAAAAAACCGGAATCAATGTCGGTGGCCGCATCCCACTGCTTATCGCTTCTTTTCGTCGGTGCAGGAAGCACCGCAGTTCCCTCATTGTCCATTTTCGAGCTGCAAACTCGGGAGAAAGTATGAAAACACCGACCTTCGCAGACTCCATAGCCTTCGTCATTTCATCCTCTCCGCAGTCCCCGGGCTCCATCGAGATTTTGTCGAGGAAGCAACTTAAACCATGAGCTTGCAATTTCTCGGAAAGAGGACGTGCGATGTGTAGCTTGTCCGGGCCAGCATGGCTTATGAACACATCGGGAGACTGTATCTTTCGCCGTTTTCTACTTGGTCCCGACTCTTGCCGGAAGCTTTCCTGCATTTTTTTTGTGAAAAGCTAAAGACAAGTTGGTGAGGTGCGGATTGTGTTAGGGGTGTGTTATGCGTGAGAACGGGACCGGCTGTTAGAAAAACAGGGCCGCGAAGGTTGAAGTCCGCGTTCAGCGCGCGGCACTCTTGTCGTTGTCGACGAAAGCGGAAACAGTGGCGACGGTCGTGTGGGTCAGTAGGGTGAGCTGATGTGCTTTCGCTTGTTCTTCCGTGAATGAATGTCCGTGTGACTTCTTCGCGGAAAGACGCACTCAGGGTGGAGCGGTTTCCTACGCTCGTCAAAGAAAAAGGTGGCTGTTGAGCGGAATTTTGCTGCGTTGTTGGCAGTGCCAACAACGCAGCAAAAAACAGCCTTACTAAACTCACGATGGGCCAAGTTGGCACATCGTGAGTTTAGTAAGGCTGTTCTCGCTGTGTGAGGCATGATTAATGTTTGATTTTTTGCACTAGATTTTGGTTGTAATTTCAAGGGTTTCTATATTGTTCGGCGTAAGCTTCCAAGTGGAAGCTTGACGGCCATCAAACGGGGAAGGAAGGGTGGAGGCCCTGAGAGAGAAAGACACGCACAGGGAGAATTGCGAAAAAATAAAAAGAAAACCGGACCCCAAACCTAAACCTCCACTCGCGACGCACAAAGATGACTTTTACGCCAGCAGTGGGAGCTTCAAAGGACTCCTTGGGCTTGTCTATCGGTATTACCGTAAATACCCTAACAGAGGGACGGCGGAAGAATGAAGGACAGGAGAGGACGTGTCCTTCCTGCTCCAGGCGCCTGGCACCAGACACACCCTCCTTACAACTTTGCTCCCGATTTCTCGCCGTGATGGCATCCCTGTCGCCAGCTTCTGGCGCCATGCGATGCGGTCGCTGTGAACCCTAAATAATGTATTGATTTTTTGAAGTAGATTTTAGAAAAATGGGCGGCTTTAAAAATGGGAGAAGGAAGGGTGGAGGCACAGGGAAGAAACAGAGACAGACAGTACAACAACGAGGGAGAGAAAAAAGAGTATTTTATATTTATATTTTATTCAACAGTCACCTGCCTCCCCATCGCAAGCCGCATGAGGGCGGGGCGGCGTGGCAACCCGGGGGGCACGGGTATCTGCCGGGACAGGGCCCGCGGCGGGGGACAGATGTGGGAGTTTGTCCTAGAAAAAATAAAGGGGATAAATTAGTTTATTTATGTTTAAAAACAGTTCGGCAGTGATTGTTAATGAATGTTTCTGTGCCAAGTGGCGGTGGGTGAAGGGAGGAATGCCGAATTGGTGTTTGTGCGAAGAGGAAGGCGAGCAGTGTCATGATTCATCCACACCGCACGTGTACACCGAGTACACGAGTGCCAGAGATCAGACCCTCTTCCAGTCACTGGAATCCAGTGGACCAATGCACTCCGCACATGAAGATAGTTTCTGAAAAAATTGGATACTACTGAGGGCGAACTTTTAATGTTATGGTATGGGCGCTTGATATTGTTCCGGTGACGCTGTGTGGCAGCGTCTCCTTCGGAACGCACTGAGCCGACTTCGCTTTTCGACGGACGCACGGAGGTGACCGGTCTTCTGCTTCAGACACGCGGCGGTGTCCTCTTCAAAAATCTTCTGATTGCCCGCACGCAGCACTTTACCGACACGCGGCGGCATCGTCTCCGACGGATGCGTGCTGCTAATGCGAGCGAGCGAGCGATGTCGAGAATTATGAAGAAAAGAATACATCCATACCTTCCCTTTCATCAGGTCGCAGTTCCTTTATGTGTGCCGGCAGCTTGCAAGGGGGAGCTGCTCAGCCAGCATCTTAAGTATCTGCCGGTATCCAAGTATCTGGCTGGAGACGGTTGTTGTTGACGCAAGTTGCGACACAAAAAGAGAAACACTACAATTACCCTTATTTTGGCTACAGTGTCATTCCATTCGCGGGCAACCCCTTTCTTCACACACGAGGTCAGTGCGAAGACGTGCGCGATGAGTCTGGTGCCATTAATTTCACATGCCAACTCCTGACGTCTCAACTTCACACCTCAAGTTATTCCGTGTTGGTGATTCGCGGGGAAGTGCACTGAGCGGTTGCACTGCAGGAGGGATGTATTTCGGCCTGCATCGGGAACAAGGGCGCGCGGAGAGGGACGCACAGCGCTTATCGAACTTGCCACCGACGGTGGGTGGGTGGCGCGCGTTTGGAAATGGTATTCCGGGACGCGTAGGCGAGGGACAGCATGCGATTATTGGCAATCCCGACGTAGAGCGAGAGTTGCTCCAGGTAGGGAGCCTGGCGCCGTTGGCGTGCGTTTCCCCGGTGAGTAAAGTGACTGCCTGCATGGAACACATCGCCCCCCTCAGGCCTCTCGGCTGCCAGCCAAGAAGACGGCGCGCCGGGTGTGCGGCCGCCCAGCGGGGGAGCGCGGTCAAAACGCGCGCGCGGCCACCTGTTGCGTGCCGCAGACTCCCCGTGCGACTCCCGCAGATATAAGACGCATTCCAGCTTACGCGGGCCGCCGTCCGCCGCGCGCAACTGCGCCCTCTCTCCACGTGACCACGCCGCCGCGCTCCACGCGGAGCGCGGTCGATCGCAGTCGCAGTCGCAGAGGTGCGGGCAGATGGCCAGTGCCGGCGGGGCAGCGCGAATCGGGACGCACTGCCCCAGCGCCGGGGCCAGGGCCGCACGCCACGGCCTTGCGTCTTCTGCCCCGTCTTGCTGCGGTTTGCTTTGCTTTGCCCAAAGAAGTGACTTGGCGTGCTATGAGTGGCTCCTACGTTTTAATTTATGTGTTTAAGAAAAGCAAGGGCTTAAGAAGCATACGGTATTTGTTAAGAATTTAAAAGTATTCCTGGCAAAACCGGGCAAGGCAAACCAAAAACCAGCCTGTTAAGACACGCCCTCAGGGCTGAGCCGCACGTAGCATCGCTGCATCTCCGCCCGCAAACGCTTCCCGTTCAAACCACGCGCGACCCCCAGCGCAAGCACCACGCCCCCCCGCTTCCCGCCCGTGCCCAGCGATGCGCGCATCCCGCGGCCGCCCGCGCCGCTCGCCCGAAGCGCGAGCGTCCGACTGCGTGCCGCCGCCTCCGTTGCGCGCGCCGCCCGCTCGACACAATCGGTGTCGCGCGCGTCCGTCGCCGCGGGCGGCCGGGTTTCGCCCGTCCCCGCCGCACCCATGCACAGCGCGCGTGCGCTCGCCGTACTTGCTCGCGCGCGCCCGAGCAGTGTGCATAAAAGTCGGGGCCGCCGCGTGCCGCGATCCACTGGTAAGCATCCCCCCCCTCAGCACTGGCAGCGCGCGAGGATGGGCGGCGGAAACAGCAGCAGCGGGATAGAGGGCGGGGGCGCACTCGACGAGCTGGACGTGCTGCTGTCGCCGCGGAAAACGGGGTGGATGCGCGGGGTGGAGCGCGAGAAGGAGCGACTGGTGCGGCGGACGAGGGCGCTCGCGGAGAGCGTGCAGGTGCTGGTGGGGGTGGCGAGGCGGTGCGGGGAAGAGACCGGGGAGGAGATGTGGAAGAGGGAGTAGCGGGAACGAGGACGCGGAAGGAGTATCACTTGCACCCCTTGTGCATTACAGTACAAGCGAGGATACAGCGAGGATAGTTTTCCGCGGATACGTGTAACACGTGTTCCTGCAGAGTTGCAGCTGCCACTGTTGAATCGACAAACTCATAGAGCAGCGCCCTCTTTCTCGCCTCTTCGTCGTCTCTGGTCTCGCTCCTGCTTATCCGTCTCGCTGCGGGCTGTGATCGGACAGCCTATCGTGGTCGGTCTGTCACTGGGGGCCGCTTGTTTCACCTGTGCCGCCCAGGACACTTTCCCATTTGCCCAGTGCTTGTCTCTCACATATTCACCGATGCCCTTGCGGAGACGGTGTTAATTGGAATGAATGACGACGCCGACGTTCCGTAAAGGGAGAGGGAAGGACGTTTTCGGATGGCAGAGACTTGGCAGGCCGCTGCTTGTCACGAAGGACGAGGGGCACCAAGGACGCACCAAGGACGAGGGGTTCGGAGGAGGGGAACGGCAGGGGAACGGCAGGGGAACGGCAGGGGAACAATGTCTGTGCGTAGTGGAGTAAAGGTGGAAGCTCAAATTTATCGTAAAATTGAAGAAAAAAGTTGGCCTCGTTTTGTCCACTGTTCTTCTCACACGTGTGGACCTGTGCACGTGTGAACCTATGCATGTGTGCCCATCGCCTCTCAACATTGAGATTCGCGCCCCGCTTTGAGCCGGTCTGCAACGCTTCTGAACACACCGTTGATGCACTAATAACAACTTCCTCTACTTCGCTTCTGTCCGAATGCTTGATGCCGCTGTGAACGTTCTTATCGTTTCTTAGTCCACTGTCTTCGAGGAGGACAAGCCATCGCAATGCAACACTTATTTCGCGTCAGGTCCGCTCGCATCCTTAGACTTGTTTACCGAGTGATGAAGTCAAGCAGGTCGGTAGTTCATACATACACATACATGGACTGCAACTTCCATACTTCCATCAAGCAAGCTTCTCAGGCATTCATAACAAAACAAAAAGCCCTCCCCACTACAGAACTACCGCGAACAGTTGCAAACGCATTACTAATGTCTCGGGCGCCAAACGGCCATCGCACTTCGATACTAACTTACACAACTAGCTACACAACTAGCTTCATGATAGCAACCAAATGGCCAATCCTTGCAACTGCGACCTCGTGATCGGGGTCCATCTGCAAGTCTAACGCATTGTCCAACTGGGCCAAGACAGCCTCAGACCCATCCTCTCGCCTTTGCACAATTTCTCCGTACCTTTCTCCGTACCTTGAAAATATTTGTGATGTTCGTCCTGCGCGAGAAGCAGTACCCAAGTCTGCCCTCCTCAGGAACCGACTCGTGATTTCTTCCTAATCCTCGAACCTCCCGGTATGAAGTGTGATCCCTCTCTCAACATCCCACACCCGCACGCTCTTGTCAAACGATCCAGATACCACACGTCTTCCGTCCCCACTCATCGCAACGCACACCACCGAACCCGTGTGTCCAACTAACGCCTCCCCAACTTGTGCTTCCGTCTCCACGTCCCACACCCGCACACTCATATCCTCCGATCCAGATACTACACGTCTTCCGTCCGCAGTGTGGACGGAAGACGTGTAGTATGAGTGTGGACTCCACACTCATTGCAACGCAACCCACTCCCGACCTATGACCGCGGTAACTTCTCAATACTTTTCTCTCCGATGTACTCCACAGCCTTAACGTCCCGTCGTCATATCCCACAACAAAATACCCCTTCCTCTCACAGAAACTTGCGCAGGTAGCTCTCGTCACGCTCGGTTTTTCTCAAGTCACTTCGGGGGTTACTCTTCCAATGCGCATTCCAAAATATTCCCCCAAACCCCCACCCCTTTTGCGCCTGCTTGCTCAAAGCTCCCCTAGGTCCTGGCTCTCCGTTTCGAACTCGCCTTCTAATCGAACCATCTTCGTCTCCTTCTCAGCAGATCGCGCGAAAACTGTTACTTCTCCCCCGGACTTCTCCACCTGACATCCATACACTTCACCCCTGCAATCCATGCCCACTTGAATTTCAGAACTGTCATATAGCAGAAAAATCTGCTCCACCAACCTTCCATCGGCTCGCGCTCCACACTCACTCACAGGCCGCACCCATGGCCGTGGTCTGTTCCAGGTGCATGTGGTCGAAAAAGACAGGCTGCTATTGAAGATACAAGTTTAGCAGTATGTGCTAACGTGTTAGCATCTGAGATACAACAAGCAATGGATGAGCTTTCAGCCGATATTGATACCCAAGTTGACCTTATGAATTCTTTCGATGACGTGGATGACGAAGAGGTCACCAAAATTTCTAACGATCGTAGAGTTACTTCTCCGCGTGATGATGATGATGGTGAGATCAGTGGTCCCGAGAACTCATCATTAGTTCCCAATTTAGAAGCTCATGAACCACAAGAGCTCGTTACATATATCCCAGTCGAACAATCTACATTTGATCCTGATCACCAGAGAGTGATCATGACAATGATACTTCCACGGACGCGCCCAATAGCACTGTACCAGATCCGCAAGAAGATGTTGCAAATGTTCAAGGCACAACACAATTGGATCAGCCTTCCGCTACCTCCTTACACCCAATGCAAACTCGCTCCAGTTCCACTACTCCTCACACCTCGAGTGATCGCACACTACACGGGAATGATATCGAATTACTTACTGGTACTGAGCTAACTAGCTGTGAACAAAACGCTCTGAGTCATTTCTACGATTGGTTCAAGTCAAAAGAATTTCTCATCCACCAGGCTGAAGGGTTGCCTTCTTACATCACTTCCAACTCATATTGCGATGAAGAGAGTGCCTTCCTTAATCAGTGCATTCGTATTCACAAGTCTGACGTCCCCAGAGATGCTAATGTTACTTGCAGCCATGTGCTTTATAAGATCAAAACTAGAGATGATGCATCTCTAACATGTAAGGCTCGTATAGCTCCTCATGGGAATGAAGATCGTGATCGTGAACATTTAAAAACTGATTCGGCATGTTGCCCACGTCTAGGAATTCGTACTCTGTTTTCAATATGTGTGATGTTTCAATGGTACCTCACGAAGATCGACGTGAAAGGTGCATTCTTGCAGACTGGTTCTGCTAAACGTGACGTTTATGTTATTCCCCAGAAAGAAAGCTCAGATCATAGATTTGCTTGGCTTCTTACAGTCGCAACCTATGGATTGGTGAACGCCAATGCGCAATGGCAAGTTCACTCAGATCAAACGTCCATTGATATTGGACTAAACACACTCCTATATATGTTCTGCAGTTGTTCTACATGCTTGATGACTGCAGTTTAGTTCTTATCGTGGTTAAGGTAACTGATGATATTTTAATCGGTGGAAGTGAAACTCACAAGCGCCGGTTTATCAAAAGATTGACAGAAGCGTATGAGTTGGGTACAATCACCCATCTTCCTGGTTCATGTTGGTTCTTCGGGCTTGAAGTTTCCCAAGAACCGGACTTCGGTATACATGTTCATGCTGATCAGAAGCGTTCTGGAATAACATCTTGCAACGTTAGTCGTACAAGACGAAAGCAGATTAACGAAAAGTTGAACGCAATAGAGAAATTCCATTGCAACGCCGTTAATGGTTCTATTGGTTTTATTGGTATCCATGCTCTCCCCATTGCTTCATTTGTGTCGAGTTATCTACAACAATCGCGCAATGCTGCTACTGTACATGATCTATGTAACCAATCCGCAATGTTGAGAAAACTTAAGCAACTTGGATCCACAACAAGTTATGATAAGATACCACGGGGTACGAACCATCTCAGTGTTACCGTGTTTGCGGATGCAGCTCGCCCTAGTGAGAACGGTCAGCTCGGTATGATTTGCGGACTTCTCTTTGGCGATATGAATCGTGGTTCTATATTTCATATACTCTCATGGAGATCCAATCTATCAAGGCGTCCAGTTAAGTCGATAGCTTCGGCAGAAACACTTGCAGCAGGTGCTGCTCTTGATGAAGCTCTACTGATTTCATCCGCTTTGTCAGTCATTCTAAAAACAGCTATCCCTACTACCCTGATTGCAGATTCCAAGGATTTGTTTGACTCGCTTTCCTCCTGTCACGTTCCGGAAGATCGTTCAATTCGAGCCGATGTTCAGTTGATCAGATATTATTATGAGACCGAACAACTCGATCGTGTTATTTGGATACCTGCTCTTCAAAACTTATCTGATCTATTGACCAAGAAAGATAGCCCTTTGGCGGATACTCTTCAGCTGATGTTATTCGAAGGATGCCTATAGTTTGAGATGACAAATTTCAAGAGTCGCTCTTGTCATGCGAACCTTGGCTAAGAAATATTGGCTTATCTTCAAAGAGGAAGAGTGTGAAACTTAGGCTATGTTCAAGGAAGTATCCAAGTACATGGCCTTTGCTCAAAAAGCGTCCTCGGACCACTTCCCGTATCTCGAGATTTGTTTGCGTTGTCAGCTTCCACTGTCTGCGTGTGCTACATTTTCTATGTGTGTGACTTCCCACTTTTTCTACCAAGTACCTCCATCGCTTCAACCTGTTTATCGCTCAGTTCTCGTTCTTTGCTCTCCGCTTTGCATCCCTTTGACAGTTGCTCAGTGAATTAGTTGTAAACGTTCTCTTGCTGATTGTTGACGGATACTGTGACTCGCACTGTCCCCCGATCTTCGTCTGTTTGATCCCGCTACCGGCTGCGCTAGTTACTACGTTGCACCTTTATTTGGTCCTCTACGCTCACGTTTCTTAGACACGGTCCTCAAATGCTGTTGCACATGAAGCCCTGTACTTTGAGAAGTACAGAAATCCTGTCTTCTGTCGTAGAGAATTGGGACGCAAAATTGCGTCCCGGCTAACAAGACGAGCACGGTGACAGTATACGGAGTTGGATGATTCCTGTGTATACCGTACATACATTATTGACGCACTCAAAGGGCGACTTAGATCAGCCTCCAGTCAACTGTAACCTTAATCGCAGTGTTCACGAGTCCTTCGCGTGATGGAAAGACGTGGCGAAGGTCTTGAGAGCAAAAGGCTGCTTGCTTATTTATTCTGTAAATTATGGATGTATCGGTAGTTACGTTGAGCGAGATTTCCAAACGCAAGGTAAGTTATGAGTTGATCACGGCGGCGGAGACTGCTCAGCTTCTCCAACTAAAGTTGGACTCGATCACCATTAAACTCCTCTCCGGTTGCCTGCCTAGAAGAGAATATTGAACTTCTCGACCTCAGACGGCTGAACTACACCGTTTCTATCCGTAACCACGACATCAAACGGGTTACTGGATACTACCACAAGGGTTCTTCCGTCATCGAACTCAACATTGGCGAGCCTAAGGAAAGCGAAAGCGGCAGTCGGGATGTTGCTCTGACCGGTGGCTGACAAGGTACCGGTGATCCTGATGTTAGTGTTGATTGCGCTCTGGAGGATCTCCACGATGGCGCCGAATTTCGTTTCGAAGTTCTCGATTCTCTCGGCAGCCTCATAGATCTGCTCGGCACTGATGCCCTCAGCGAAGTTCAGGCCCAAAAGCGCAAAGAAGGGAAGGTTGAGGTCGCCCTCGTAGTTCCTAACGAGCTCTTCGAACTGAGCGCGCTCCTCTGCGGTGAGGGTCTCGACAAAGGAGGAGCTCATGCTGTTAAGAGTCTCAGCATCCACGGCGGTGACTGTGACGTTGAAGTCGAGGTTGATGGTGCCGACCCTGGTGATACGGCCGAGGCTTGTGGTGCTGGTGAAGGAGCCTCCTGTAATTGTCTCGGACTGGCGGGAGACGGGGACAAACTCTTTAACCACGTTGGCGATGCGGCGGGGGGCCGCGCCGGCCAGGGCGGCGGAGAAGAAGACGGCGAGGAAAGTGATGAACTTTGCGGATACCATTTTGGGATACGGGGTGAGTGGGTCGCGGCGGAGGGATGCGATGGGAGTTAGCTGAAGAGGTGAGAGTGGAGGAAGTTGGAAGTGAGGGGCAGTTCGGGTGAGTTTTTATAGGGATGTGAGCGGAGGGGCACGTAGATGACTGCCTTAACGGAGAAGGAATGGTTTTGCCAAAAGGATGGACAGGGAAGACGTGGTGAAAAGATGACTGCAAAGATCAGGAGAGTACAGAATAGATATATATAAGATTTGGGGGTGAGGAATGACGATGAAGAATGTCCACGGATGCACTATGATTTTGCTGGAATTTTGTGACATGACTTGGGGATTACCGATTTCTTGTTGCGAATGAGGAAGAGAAGGAAGAGTTACCGTAATGTGGCGACGACAGAAAAAAGGAATAAGAGATGAAGGTCATGGAAGGATATGGCTGGGGGAATATGTGATGGGAAAGTCTCGATGCAATACGGGGAACGCAATGCAAATTGTGAAGACATCAAGGCGGGGTAGGCGGGGTACGTTTACGCAACGGGAAATGGGAACCTGTATGACGGGGGGTCGTAAAGCATTGTCGTGAGAGAACAGAGATGTGACTGTGGTGAGGTTGAAGTAGTCTCTTTGTGAAGCGGGGAAATGCGGAGGGTGTGCGTGTCAATGCGGCGTCAGGGTGTACAGGCATCCAGGGATGCGGATAGTGAGGAAGGTTTTTTAGTCGTGAGCTGTGCAGTTTGAACTGTAGATACAAGGTGTTGTATGCGTACATGACATGAGGGGCGTGCGAAAAGATGGGACCGGATGCAGCTCGGGATGCAAGATAGCAAGGAAGATGACCTTGTTGCGTTTTACGATGCACGAGGGGAAAACACATCGGCTACACGTACTGCCTGACACGTATACACGGCACTGTACTGCCGAACTTTTGTTTGAATCCCTGACTCCGGGTGCGGTCTATTCCTAGACGTTAGTCTATCTAGGTGTTCCTAGACGTTAGTCTAGGTGTAAGCAAGAAAAAAGGGGACTCGTTTTTACACGTGTTCACTTTTTTTCTGTAAAGTACACGTGTTCACTTCTCCTTATGAGGGGAACGGGGTGTGAGGGGAACGGGGTGGTGCTGAACTTTTCTGTAAAGTAGTAAAGAACACGTGTTCACTTCTCTTTGAGTGAGGGGAACGGGGTGTGAAGGGAACGGGGTGGTGCTGAACTTTTCTGTAAAGTAGTGGGCGCCTCCGGAAATTATTTTATGTGTCAGAGTCATATTTTTCTTTTTTGTGAACAAAAAATGAGTTTTACCACGGAAATGCTTGCGCACATAATGTGCGTCCCCCTACTGTACGCATGCTTTGAACTCGTTCCTAATGACGAGCACGGTGTGTCAGGGTCGTTCCTAACGACGAGCACGGCACCGGACGCCGGCGATGACGCCGTCGGAGCTCTATCTACAGTGTGTGCTGTGAGCTTGGCTCAATCATGATGGTGTTTTCACCGAGCAGCCACCGTCAGAACCATGAATGACCAAATGGCTATTCTATTGCTACTTCTCATTCAGAGCCATGCTCGGTAGGATGTAGATGTCGAGTCTCGTCGGTCGGGCGGCGGCCGACGCTTTCTCTGTGTACAGTAAATTTGGATTGTACGCGCGCACATTTTGACATTTGTGCGATACACATTTAACCTAGCATGGGGTCGCCCGTCCGAGAAAACGGCGCGTTGTGTGTCACAAAATCCCGATTTGGTCAACACAATTTGCGATTTTAGAATTTCAGGAGTCGCCCAGTAAAGTACACGTGTTCACTTCTCTTTATGAGGGGAACGGGGTGGTGCTGTGGACAGCGCACATCCGCACGGCTGTTC
The DNA here is from genome assembly GCF_000350225.1 of Chondrus crispus. Taxonomy (NCBI): domain Eukaryota; phylum Rhodophyta; class Florideophyceae; order Gigartinales; family Gigartinaceae; genus Chondrus; species Chondrus crispus. Next base: position 67,317 of record NW_005179143.1, read on the forward strand.
GCAGAGGTGTACCCTTGGGTACTGTTCAGGTCATACATAAGTTGAACCGAAGTCTTGGCGCCAACCCGCCCGAAAGGTTTATACTGTACAGTCACACCCCAATACTGTAATGTATTCAATATTTTTCAGGAATTGCAATAGAAACCTTTCTTTTTGTTTCCTTTTTCTTTCCGCGGAAACGTCTAGGACTCGCGATGCGTGCATCGCGAAGAATTTCACGCATTGGGGCAGCGTGTCTTATAGCTGTACACTGCTGTACAGGGGGGAGGGGGGGAAGTCGCGATGTAGTGCTACCCTGTGGCACTGGGCAAAAAACCGCACTATATCAAACCCAGCACTATAAGACAACGAAATTTACGGCTTTTTTTCAGTGACTTCCTTGCATCACTGCTCAGAAAGACCGCTCGCAGGACGCCATCACTCATACTTTACATCTCCAGTAAAGACTCCAGTCTAATCGAGCATTTCTTAAAATGAGACATTAAAATTTAGTAGCTGCCGAGCCGTCGCATTGACTTCCTCTTTTTTCGCAGAGATAATCGCCAGCCCACACTGAGGGCCAGTTATCGCCATGGTATTTTTGCAACGAGCTAGATGTAGTGTAACTGTTTTATCGCTGACACTAGTCGTCGAAAGTACTGAATATTTTTGAGTGGCTGCCTCCCTGGAGACCCTTCTTTTTTGGCTCAAAATTCGTGTCACCGGCAGAAGGGTAGCACTATATTGGCTCGGACACTAACAAATATGGCACTATATCGCGACCCCCCCTGTACCTACTTTATATCTAACAATTCTCTCACGGCAGTTTCTACACCAAGTTCGCATGGGTGTAGCAAGGGGCTGTTGCTTTAGTTAAGCTGCCCCTGAGGAATCGCTTGTACTTGCTCATCACGGACGGATTAAAGTGAAGACATTTACTCTGCACTGCAGAAGGTAATATGCCTTCCGAAATCAAATCTGTAACGTCCGTAGTAGATCCCAGATGTCCTAAACGCTTTGTGCCAAGTACTCACATTGATGGTTACTTTGTTTTTTTTGCTTGCTGGATATCATGAGAGCCATACGTGCACACGTAGCACACGCATTACAGCACAATTAGATCACTGCACTCGCCGCCGCCACACAGATACCTATCCTGCCCTGATAATGCTCTTAAAGTAGACAGGCAATAGGCATCAGTAAACGGAGTCATCAATCTTGCACCACACTCCGCTAAGGTTTGCTTGTGAACTGGTGTTTCAGTATTGTGCGTCACGTGATAATTACTTGTCTGACAATCGTTTAGTAAATGATCAGCTTAGACCGTTTAGTTCAGTGAATAAGTTCTATACAGTATATGAGGTCTTCACAGCAGACCAAAGTTAAAAAGGGAGGTAGGCAAGGACGTTATAGCCAAGGGACCGCCATCTAACCCAATGAGATTTAAAAGGCATTGACAAGAATATTTATTTATCAAGTGTGGAAGATAGCACGCAAGGACCGGATCCTAATGACTGTAGAACCACGTGAATACAGTCAAGGTGTTCGTGACGCAAGCACAAGCCTGTCGTTTCGGTCTGGGGTGGCAAACATCGCACCTAATGGCAATTGGGCGAAGTCTGAAGATAAGACTGATGAAGCTTGGGTCGTGATATTTACTTTGAGAGTCTCCTCTAGGCTTTAAGTAGTCCTGATAACCGCAGCTCGTTGATTTGATTACCAAAGGAATGCTCAGACAGTAATAGAGTCATCCGTGTAGGATGAAGCACATTACTGTGTTAGTCAATTACACTATCAATAGGTTACCTTATATCCTGGCGTTTCATGACACTTAACGTAACATCTCTCCGGTTATGTAATGGCTAGTCCATTGGGAACCATGCGGATCGTAAAGGATGGTGAAATATTTCCACAGGCTTACAAATTTCGGCATATGCGCTACTGCACGTCATCAGCACCATAGGCGCACGAGCCTCCCGGTTCGACTTTCGGTAGCACTCAGCACAGTCGGACGCATATGCACAAGGTCCAATAGGACTAAAGCAGGGAAGCTCCGTGTTCATGGATCTTGGATCTCCACCGTGTTTCGTGGCTTGATATCGAAGAGGTTCAGCATACGATGCTCGGAGATGCAGGACGCACGCTGTTCCGTCCGTGTGCAACTTGCACCCACAGAATTGCGTGGCATTCAGATTGCTCACCACGCAAAAGCAGACTATGGCGTTGTCAAGCGTCAACTTTCCAATACACTCTTCTGATGAGGTGCTGCAACTACAATTATCAGGAGAGGCAGGTTCTATTCCTCTATACAAAAAACCTACAACTCTCATCGCAGTGAGAGAGGTGCACCATCTTGGTCCCCGTTCTGTTTTTGCCGCCTCTTTTCCCTTACCAGTTCAGCAAACGCGTGTAGACTCCGAACACTCCAGCGCGATATCTCTATATGTCTGGCGATGTGCTCCGTCGCCGACTACCCAGGAATGACTTCTAACATCTTCGATTTCCCACCTTCCCTCCCTTTTTCTTTTTAGACTACCGCATGCTCCGGGAGACAACTCGCAGCTGGGGTGCTTACAGAGGCTTCGAAGAGGAAGCTTCGTGCCCCGGGAAACACAGGTACTTCCTGTATTTCTTTGCGTGTATAGATGTACACCGGGGCATACCCCTCCCGCATGAAAGTCTCGGACTCCAACAGTAAATGGTACTTTCCAGTTCGTCACGAAGTCCCTCTTCAGTATCATATCACTGTATATCTACCGTTCTGGGACATCGAAAGACACGTGCTACACATAAGGTGCAATGCTATTTTACGTTGACTGTTGTATGAGCCTCGTTATGGTCAGAAACGTTTTTGTGTGCATTTAGGTAATACGTGAGATTGCTCCATATACACAGCAAAATCATTTTTTCCGAATTGATGGAGACTAGCATTCTTCTGTGAACAAGTATATTCATTAAAAGATGATGCACACAGCGATGGTTCTCCGTATCGTTGATAAAGTGTTGAATCGTTTTTTCTACTACAATACCACCTTTGTGTGATGCATCACCGAATGAGGTACTGCACCTAGCTAATAAAGGTAACTCTGGGCAGTTTTCAACAGCGTCAAAACCAGATGAGGTGCTTGAGAGCATTTCCCATAATTTGATAAGCTTTTGCCTGCCTTGTCTATGATTTGTGCGTTCCAGCGCTCACGTCAAGCTATAGAATACACAAAGCAAATTCAAGATCAACGCCAAGAATATTTTGCCACAATTTTGCATGCAACTGCATCTCTGACATTAAAATAATATCACTGCAAAAACAAGATCTACATTTGAATAGCAGAATAGTAGAAAAAGTGCTGCTGCTATGCTTCATGTACGGTGCGAAAGGGAGGCGACCAAGTTTAAATTTATCTTGCTTTGTTTAAATCACTAGCTGTTGAACCTCTTAGAACGACTCAAACTACAGTAGCAGCACGCTTCCCCTCTTCGCGAAGGAGAGCAAATCGAGGCAGCAGCGCCAGAATTGTACTTCTCTACAGCCGAAAACTGGATCGCATATGCATTTCTTTCCGTTATAAAATCCGTCCACTTATGCCTCAAGCAGATTTTGAATATCCGATAATCTCTGTTGCCCGTATGTTAATTCTGAGCATGAATTATGACAACTAAAAGCAACCAGCTAGCAAGATCGCAACAAAATTGAACCTGAATGACCTTTTATGCTCTGAATGGTAGTCAACGGGCGTCTCTAAATGGTTTGATCAATTTTATGGAAAGCTAATTTGTTCGAACTTCTTTCATGAGTTGGAAGGACCACTCCACAAACAGCGAAACTGCTCAGAGCAATCGACCACTAAAAATTTAACCTTCCAAAAAGAACTGCTATCTGATTCCATATTTGATAACATTTCCAAATATGGTAAATGCAGAGTAAGGTGCCGCTGTGGGGGTTTTTGTCCCCTCTCGCACTAGAATTACCAATTTCATTAGTCGAGCTCGACGCTGAGACTGGTCTTCTTATACTGTCGAATTTCCTTTTGGCAATGGATGTAAATGTGCGGTAGTCTTCCGCATATATGTATGTATTCACCCTTAAGCACCCGTTTCGAAAAGGAAACTCGAAAGGAGTAGTAAAATATAGGGGTTGCAGGGCTACTTCGGTACTAGAGATTGGATGGAAATCGAAAGGAATGAGGTCACCCTGACTGTACTTAAAGAAAAAGTAGGGAGCCCCATCATCAAAGATCTTTCCAACCCACCTTCTTTCATCTAACACACAGATATTTTTTATTCATAATCCTCTTCAACTCGTTAAATTAAAGCCTGAAACATAGATCACAATGAGTTTTAGTAACAGAGATTTTCAGCAAACCCCCAATCTCGAAACCGGAACGGATAACATCCTTTCAGACATCGATAGAAATAACTTAGCAACTCAAGAATGGAGCGCACAGGACGTCGCCATGAGCTCCTCGCCTGACTCGGATAGATATGAGGGGGCTGTAAGGAGAGGACCTATTACTCGTATTGGAGTAAAAAGTTTCTCAACGATCGCGCTGTGGTCATGGAAAAACACTGTGGAAATCTGCGCAATCTGCAGGAGCGCCCTTCTCGAAACGTGCATTACGTGCGAAGGGGGAGGTATGACGAATCCGTATCTGTGTCAATCGGTGAAGGGACGGTGCGATCACGAGTTTCATTTTCATTGCATTCAGAGATGGCTCGTGGAGAACAGACCAAACTGTCCGCTTTGTAATTACGCCTGGCCACCATACAGTGATTCGAATGATTCGAATAGTGGTTTAGATGAGTCTATGTTGGAAGGAGGTGGGCCGGAGGGACGTGGCGAGTTGGAGGAAGGAGAAATTGCGCCTCTTCCATTTGAATAAAGGACGTAAGTGTATTGAGTAATTTGTTTGCCAGGAGCATGGCATGTTGCCCGCCCCAAAAAATATTCCCAGTTTTCGTCACGAGTCTTTGTGCTCTACACAGGCAAGACATGCAGAGGCTAATGAAAATGCCATTTCGGTCTTGCAACCTCTTCCATATTTCACTGAGAGAAGGGAAACTGCAGAACGAGAGCATTCAGTCGCCCCAGCACCAACGCATGGCGTCCACGAACCTCTGCCCTAATCTTAGTACCGGCATGCTACCAGAAGCGATCCAGTACAGGGGGAACCAAAACACACATTCGATAGTACAAATGGTCTCAGAAACATGCCCATGGGGATGAACAGTGCTTTGAAGTCTCTGACACATTTGCTAGTATCTCCCGATGTGAGATGAGACACTTCATAATTTATCAAGAACTCCTAGCTAGAGCGCGCTTCGCATTCTGCTTTGAGATATTTGAAGTGAGGCACATTTCATTGCAGTATGCCGGGCTGATTTTCTGTATGCCATGGGCAGAGGACTCAACAGCACTGGTTCAAGCGCTGAGCTCTTTTCAGTGGCTACCTACGTTAAATATAACTTTCTGTACCTGTTGCTTTAAAATGGGAGTGGTTCAGGAAGTGTACTGGCAAAATGCGCGCTACACGGTGCTGCCTACATATGCCCGGTACAGTGGGTTCGCGATAATTGCAACACGTCGGTGGTAGGGTTCTTGTTTCAATTATCGCGATTTTTCAATTATCAAATGGTATGATAAACTCGTCCCCTAGCCAATCATATGGCACCCTCCAAAACCCACTATTTTATTTAAAAAAGGCATCTATCTTTGTTTGCCTCTGGCCCTGATACATGTCCTGACGGACCACAGCCTGCACTTTCCGAATTCCTCGTAAAAGGCCCTCATCAGCCTGCCCACTGGAGACACAAATGCGCTTAGCTAGCGCAAGTACACGCAGCTGCTCTTTGGCACAGGGAAGCAAATTGTCTTCCTCAGTATGTTCCTCACTGTCCTCTAAACCACTTCCATCCCCAAAGTCGACAACTGAATCGATAAGCGCCTGATTGTCCACAGTGTGAACACAATCATCCTCGCCCGACACATTGAGTAGTTCAACAATAGACATTAGCGTGCAAGTGGGCACTAATTCGGAAATTTGTCTCTCCAACATTTGCGCCTCATTGCACAGTAAATTACTAATGCTTACCCTCTCCGATGAATCCAATTCAGTACCACATATACCAGTGTGCCTCCAGCAGTTCTGTATTACTGAGGCAGGAAGCTCATTCCATATTTTCTTCATGCAACGCATAGCCGTTAGTATGTCAACCTTATAGATGTCGCTCACATTTTCATCAATTAAATCAATAGCTCGTTCCATCTGCAAGCGTCAATACCTCAGTTTGATTGAACCGATAATTCCTGCGTCCAACAGTTGGAGCTTCGAGGTTGTATTGGGCGGTAAAAAGAATACTTCAACGTGGGCTAAAGCAGTTAGGTTATCCTTAGTTCCGTAAGCACTGCAGTTATCAATTAACAGAGCAACTGTTCTCCCTTTTGTCTTTCCAATGTAACAATCGAAGCGCTGCAACCAACCAAAGAACAACACGCTTGTCATCCATAGTTTGTTGTTGGCATGATAATCGAAACCAAGTTCTTGACGAATTTTCTTTTTAAACACCCTGGGTTTCCATGATCGCCCGATTACCATGAGCTCTAACTTCTCAGAGCCATCTGCATTGCTGCAAGGCATCACAGTGAATCGATCTTTAGCCTTTGTATGACCTGGTAGCCTCTCGACTGCAACTGTCTTGTCGGGCGCCATTTTAAAAAACAACCCGGACTCGTCTGCATTAAAAATATTCTTTTCAGAATAATTCTTAAGCCTCTCCTTAATTATCGGCAGGTCACGCATAACAGCATTCAAATCCGCATCCTCGCTCTCGGCATGCTATCGTAGCACGCGAAGCCCCCATCGTGCGTTGAAATTACTCAGCCAACCAACACGGTGTATTTTTGCCTGAACACGGTGTATTTTTGCATGATCCAGAAACCAACACGGTGTATTTTGGCATGATCCAGGAGCTTTTGATTGGCCAAGTCTTGAATTTTTCGGGTTTTTAGGCAGATTAAATCCCCATTAATGTTTCCCCGTTTAACCTGTTGGTCAATAATCCAATCAAAGAGTGCCGTTTCCACAGCATAGTTTTTGCCTTTCCTCTCTCGTGTTTTCTTCACTATTGTTTTTTTCCGGCGAGCCAATAGCGATGAGGACTGTTTTAAAATTCGAGACATTATTGTCTTGCTTGGCATCTCACTGAATCTGAATTTTTCTTTTGCCCAAACCCCCAATTCTTGTAGGGTCGGTTTTTTGTCCTCATCGTTTAGTGCGACATACTGCTCGCAAATATGCTTTTTTTGAATGAGGGAAAGCGTGGTATATTTCATGGTGATGCTTGGCAGTGAGGGAGGAATAGGGGAAACGGTTGAGAGTTGGGATCAAGGGAGAGAGTGTGGCCAAGATGGAACTGTGTTCGGGAGGTGTCCCTAAGTGAAGACTTCACATTTTAGTATTATTTTGTGCTAACAGGGATAGCTTGTTTAAGGAATGTAGTTCATTTGAAGAAAACGGTTATCCTGTTCTTGTAACGGTAAATGATTTATAACGGGTGCCGTTTCATTTTTTCGTAGATTTGTCGTTATGTTTGGGTGTTTTGAGGGTGAGTTGAGGGGGCTGACCTTCTGGGATCGTTATTGAAACGTTTCAATTATCGGAATTGAAAGCTTATTTGCTTATGTTTTAGATATTTTTGGGTGACCACCAAGGTCGTTCCCAAGATTCCGTTTCAATTATCGCGATGTTGCAATTATCGGGGGTTTCAATTATCGCGAACCCACTGTATTCCCATTCTGCTCAGCCATATCCCGCTTTACCTCTATCAGACTACCTCCTATGCTGTAAGGTCCTTTTCCTCCACTCTTACATCCAGTTCATCTATAAAAAAACCCCGCCGCCTCGTCATCCCCCAACCACTCCGTCCTCACCCACAACCATAACTGTTTCGCACTTTCAGCTGCACAGCACACACAAAGACTCCTCCAACAAAAAAATGTCGCCTCCACAGCTCTCGGCATGCTTGCCGTCTTCCTCTTGGTCCAGCTTTCCATGGCCTCTTTCGCCATCCCCTCCCTGGGCACCAAAACTGCGACCAATGTCCGTACTCGCCTATGCGACAAAGACTTCCGCATCGACTTCTCCCGCGGCACCCAGGTGAACACCCAAGACTTCTCCGTCTCCATCGCCGACTTAACAAACTTCCCAGCTCTCGCCGGTACAGATGTCCAGTCCACTATTGTCAAAGTCAACCTCAAGGCGGGGAAGCTCTTCTTTCCGCATCTCCACCCTAGAGGGACTGAGACGCTCAATGCGCTAAAGGGAATTTTCAGAGTTCGATTCAGGTTCGATAGCAATGCGAGAGTTGTCACTAATGTCATCAGAGCAGGCGAAAGCACGGTGTTCCCGCAAGGGCTTATTCATGAGACCGGTTGCATCAGCAAAAAAGATTGTATGATTTTGTCCGTCTTCAACACGGCTGATCCAGGTATCGTACCAGCGACGCTTTAGGAGATGTAAAAGACCTTTTGAGGGCAGTCCGTGCAGGTTGATTATTTTCTTTCTTTGACCCTCCTTCCATTAAACATCAAGCCGTCTCTGTGATCACAAAATGAGCTTTTATTTCAAAAAACCATAAAACCCTCTCCTCTTCTGACCCGTTCCTCTGCTCTAGATATAGCCACATTGTAATCAAATGCGATTCATTACGCACTCGCAAACGTCTTCGCATAAGTGGGTATTGTGGTCTAGTTTCTGACAACCACGACTGAGCGCGGTGAATATGATACTCGTCATTGCACTGATTCAAAGCATTGAAGTAGCATCGAAAAAAGGGTGGTGAGAGTCGGCGACAAGTCAAGTTAGGTAAAAGAAGGCTACCAAAATAGTAACCAAAGTTATCGTAGGCCCCCTCGTAGTTTTTGTTGTCTGGTTGCCTTCTTACGACGTCCCTCATGATGAAGCGGTGCAGCGGTGAGAGACAGTACCGCAGAGTCCTTCAACATTAGCAGTGGTTTCAGTGGTTTCTCTACTACCGTAGTCAGATTCTATGAAAACACGTACCGCATAGCGAGCGAACACCCCGCTACCTAAAAGAGATTCTACAGTACTTGTACGACATCCGCCAAGAGAATCTTTCGGTAACTATAAATGCACTAAAGGTTCAGTTCATTTTCCACAATCGGCTTCCCAAGCAAGCTTATTCACTCGTGCCAGCATGATTTCAAAAAAAAACATGCTGGCATGGGTGAAAAAAGCAGCCTAGTAGTAGTAGTAGTCGCGTCTACAGAGATTGCAACAAGATTTCAATAAGATAGAATTCACGAGGGAGGGCGAGGGGGTTTACCAAGCAGAAGTAGCGGTAATGATCCTCTAGCAGCGTTGGAGTGAGAAGGAAAGGGTAGCAGTACTAGAACAAGAACGAAAATTTGATCTGGTATTCTCCTGCATTCAAGCTAGCTAGAGCTAATGAGTTAAACATTGGCACATTCAGGCCAGCCATCCGGAAGAGCGTATAGTTAGCGCCTTTTCTGGAAGTGGAACGATCTTGACTGCAAGAAACAGCTACAGGACGTGTTGAAGTATGGTGCTTACCCAATCTAAATTAGTAGAGGAGGACATGATCACCTTTACCAACCTTCTGAATCCCAGCAAGTTCGGCAGCCTCATCCCAAACACCGGACTCGTTTCTCTCCCCTGGCCGGCGTCACCCACTCCAAGGGCCTCTCCTTCTTCACCGTCCGCGGCTTTGCCAACACGCCGGTCGAGATCCTGGCCGAAACCGGTGCCAACACTCTCTACATCCGATTTGCGAAGAAGCTCCGTTCGCAGGGGAGGAGCGTGCTATATATCGTCGATGCTGGTGCACCCACCATGCCAGGGAAGAGTACTTCTCTGATCGTTAGGGTCGATTGCAAGCATTCTTTCTTGACTGTTCTCGGAATGATTGCTCCAGCGCCGGATTGGATCGTTCAGATTAACAACAGGAACATGTTTGATACGAAGACTAAAAAGTTCATCCTCTCGGACAGAGGTACCCAAATTGTGTACGATACTGGCGTGGATGATAGTAGAGAGTTCACGTCGCGGCTCGATCTCAGCTTGGACTTGCCCACCAAGCCGCAGATGAACATTGCTCTGCCTGTTGTTGGGGCGGGACTGACCGGTTCGAGAGAAGGATTGTCGGGCGCTACAGTATCAGGAATATTGCTTAATCCCCTGTAATCGCGCGCGTATGCCAATGGACGCCCTTGCGAACACGGCGTTTTGACAGCACAACTGTCCCAGGCTCAACCTTGTAGTACGAATCGATGCATCCATCCACAAGAGCGCTCTCGTATCTCCTTCCTTTCTCTAGAGATATGCCATTGCTCGCCTTTTATCCTCTTCATACAAAATCGATTCGATGTTGAAGGTGTCGCCATTGTCATCAAGTCCACTTCCCGTGAAATAGTCCCTTTCGGGCCTCATCATGGACACTTCATGTGTCGCTGGTGTCTCACTGCTGCATGCTGCCACCCCTCCCTCCTCGCCCTAGCACTGTACTGCACGGATATTGGTTCACAGGATGCACGGTGTTTCCCGTGCGCTAGGATGAGTCAAGTTACCCTTTCCGGCACAGCACAGCGATTTAGGGTTGGAGGGTAGATGGTGAGAACCAGGCGTCCGATCGGAGGGTGTGTCGTTGGACAGTATGTCCAGATGACAGTGCGCGTTCAGCACCGTCGGCATTGAATATCTTGTATTCGCATCTATTTTGAGCACATTTGAACCTTGTTGAGCGCGTCGTCAAGCACTCGACGACCAGGCTCACCGTTCACACATAAGCAGAGCGGGAGTGCGAGGAGGACGGAGAGGTTGGAATAGGAGAGAGAAATACTCTGTACACCAGAAATCTGGTTTCCTTCCCCCCGCTAGGGTGCTCTGCTTAGCCCTCCTTTTCTTTACATTCTCTCTATTACTTTCTCTTTTGACACCCTCCCTATCCTAGTCGCGCACTTTTCTACAACGTGAACTTCCCCTCACGCCAGATTGTAATGGCGTGTACAGTAGTTGGCGTCAGTTCGCAAACCGTGTTCAACGACAAAACGTGTGAGGAAGATATTACAAAGAAGTGTAAGCGTTCGGCAGTGAGATTGCCTTAATTTCTCTTTCCGTTTTTTTTCTGTTTGTCTTTTTCGGCCGCACCAGTGTATTGACGGCAAGCGATTTGCATTATGCGAGGACAGTCTGCGATAATATACGCATTACCCTTCTCACTGGGTCAATTTTGGACACCTTTGCGTATCATAGCACTACAAGGCGCATGGACACTCCAACCTCAAACGAGCTACTGCTGTACCGAGTAAATACAGCTGGCAATGCAACCAATGGTAAATCGAAAATATAACCTGTGAATTTGGACACCATATCTTTAAAGTACTTGCCCTTGGTAGTAACATCTTGCAAAACATCGAGATTGCAATTTGGAATACATTAAAAGATTACACATCTAGTAGAGTTTAAATGGCCAGTTGCATTTCTAAACTGAGATGTTGGGTGCAAAGGTACCATCACAAGACACTTCAAAGTCGCTCAAAAAAAGATCTTTAGTCATGCATGCAAAAACATGCCGTAGGGACATGCAGTTGTCGCTAAAATATAACCTGCTTCAACGCAAAAGTCAAGTACGTGGAGAGGGTATCGTTCCCTGTCGTAAAGGGAATCCACGCGTCCATAAAAAATTAGTTGACAAGGAACCTCACATGACCTCATGTGAGGAATCCTGTCATCTAGGCTCGCCATTTGAGGAATCCGCATCGATGGTGTTCCTGAAATAGCGACTGGTACAGTACAAGCAGTTTGTCTCATACTCCACGTGCCCAGTGGAAAGCTTGCACTGTAAGACTTGAATTACTGTAAACGGTCATGTGACTACAGTATGATAGCTCCTTACACGTTTCTGTTACGTACTCTCCCTAGAACCGTGTACACGTACTTGCCGGCCAACAGTACTGTTGTAGAAATATGATTGGACATTTCTGTGTAAACAGCGTGTTGGTGGATGGCGGCTCCCTTCGTGCTACTCTAGGTGGATCGCGTGTGAAGTCGTTGCAAGTTATTCAGCACTAGTGTCTAGTGTCTAGACGACCGGCAATTTGCCTCATATGAGGTCAGGCTTGGCCTCATATGAGGCCGGGTTTTTTTTTGCAAAAAAATATACATTAAATCGAAATTTTATAAAATCAGTTTAGACACCATTTCTTTAACCAATATTCCCTCGGCAATAGCTTCCTGCAAAACATCGAGATAGCAGTTATGAATACACAGAAATACTAAGAATCTAACATAGTTTCAACTATCGGATGACATTTTAAACAGGCGTTTTGGTTTCGAAGATATCAACAAAAAACGTTTCGATGTTCTTTAAAAATGCTTCTTCTTTAGGTATTCTCAAAAAGCCTGGAAAGGACGTGCAGATCTCACCAAGCTCCACCCTTCCACAGCGCAGAAGTCAACTGCGGTGGCGAGAGTATCTTTTTCCATTTTGTTCAGCTAGCACAAGTCGAGAAAAATTAAGTTGAAAAGTGACCTCATATGAGGCCATTTGTCACCTAGACACTAGGCTGGCGTGTTTCGGTCTGCTCCTCCACTGCCCGGACATTCTTTTTCAGCTATCTTACTCTATGCCTGCCTTAAATACTTGTCGGCCTCGACGTTCTCAGTGCCTATGCTCATCCCCCTCCGTCTCTCCGTTCGTTATCGTCCGTAATGCGGCGTCCTTAATGCAGTCCTCCTTGTGCATTCGTCTTCGCAGCTCGGCGGCTATTCGATTCTCATGCTCGACCACAGCGGGTGCGCATTCTCACATGTATACCACTTGTGCGTCCTTTCGCCGTCCGCTCGAACGGTTGTGATGCGATGCGATGCCATTATCTGTTTGCTTACAGATAATATCAATTTCATATGTGTACGTGTGTACGTGTGCCATCTGTACTCAATACTCCTAAACATGTGGTCTGATTTACAACTGTACCCTAAGGGTACTGTACCTGAAAGCGTGCGGCGCTGATGCGGGAGCCTACTCCGCCAAAACCCTTCACGGCATGTCCTCCTCCTTGCCCTCCCTGACTAAATTCTTCACCGACGACGTCCCATTCCGGCGACAATCCCTTCAACGTTCTGTACAGGTGCAAGTGCAGTGCAAGCGCACCGCGTACACCGATAGTTACTGAAAGATCTCGAAATGGCTTCATTCATCAAGCGTGGCAAACAGCTTTGTCAATCATCAAACCATGGTTTCCTGCCCCCATTGTTGGTACTGCCACAACAAGTGGGCCCCATCCGCGGATCCCGGGTAATTACAAGCGATGTCTAAGTATTCTTGGGCATTTATCTTACTTTACAGTAATGTTGAGGCCGAGGATCCCACTCTAATTGCAAGGGAAGAAACCTCATTCCTGCACATACACATAACGTAAACTCTCGGCTGGAACCTGGGGAGCCAGTACGCAGCTTCTAGCATGTTCTGCATCCAAGTAAGATCCAGGAACAAAGGATGCACTTCGTTGCCTGTCATAACCACCAACCCTCTTCTCGTTGGCAACAAATGCGCCCCGCCCCGTCTCTAGACTCCCCAAGTCTTGCTTCCGCTTCCAGGACTACAGTACAAAGCGCATCTTGCCCTGCCATGCAGTTGTCATCGCAGGTTTTCGGTTACGATTCAGTTGTATAGTTGTACTGTTTTTTTTTTTTTTTACTTACGGTAGTAGTGGCAGGAACATGTATGGACCAAATATTTGCGATCAACTAAAACGCTTTACATCGCCTGCGTATCTCCCGGGGGGCCACGTCTCGCTCGCGCGGATTCATGAAGTGCGCTACTGTATTCGCTTCAGAGAGTGACCCACCCTTGATGCTGATGGAACTGCCACAATAGCCTCGCGCCCATAATAAGCTGCTCACGAATAGAACTTTCAGACATTATTATTGACATCGGAAAATGTCAGCATGTGCAGTGCTACCGTACAGTATACTCACCAACTAATCCGCTGTTTAGAACGAGCCTCAGGCTCGTTGAGGCTCTGACACTCAACGCTGATCCCTCGGCAACATGGTTAAAATTACAGCTCAACTGTTGAGGACCTTTTGACAGAAAGTAAAGATAGATTACGAGGGAGGAGGGGCAAATTCTCCGTGTTATGACCAGATAACAATAAAGGCTAGCAGAGATGTACTGTAACATGTTACGTCGCACCGGCTTTGTCGCCGATGCAAATGTTAGCGAAGATGCTCGAGAAAGCGAGTCTCCTTGACGATGTTCTGTGTCAATACTGTATTTAAATTCGTTGGCTGTACAGTACTGTACAGCACAGACATGTGAGATTGCGTTTACAAGTGTACAGTATGGACATTCTAACTCGTTTTTTCGAACGACGGAGCAGCTTAATCCGAGTTGTATCCACGCTTCCTCGTGTTTACAACGATGCTCGGCTTTCTGTACCGTATTACTCTGTATCGCGCACCAACTTGTTTCATTGGAAACCTCTTCGTGAACGCTACTGGAATATGTTCTCCGAACTGTACACAAATAGAATGCGGAATGGAGCGTCTCGGGTACGTATCTAGTCGCAGCTCTTTCGCGTTCTGTTGTAAAAAAAGGGGTGTCTTGCCGAAATGCAAGGTTTACACAATAATATAGAGAATACAATAGAAACTGAACAAGTGAAAAAAACCTGACTATTAACCTCTCTTGTGAATGGAACAGCAGATAAACCCTATCCTGGGTGTTCATGAGTCATTCAAACCGACGCATCAACGTGGCGACTTCAAGTGCCACAATGATCCTGTTCATAAGCTATCAATAACGGAGTGGAAACACAAAAACTAAAAGCGAATCAGAAAAAATTAACCGAGTCTCCTCGTTGCCGCATAGCTGTTTGACATGCCTTCTCTCCGAGCAGCATCTACGTACAGTATTCAGTGGAATGAACCCGGATGACTTGACCAGTGGGCACTGCCCGCAGGCTCCCACTCTGCCCACTGGGCAGAGTGGGAGCCTGGAATGCAGACGAGAGCAACCCAGCGGCAGTTCCAGTTCCAGTTCAGCTGGGGGTCTTTATGTACAGTATAGCTCTTCCAACGACCCTCCTCTTCGGTGATACAGCGCAGTGCTGTGCATATTGTACCACAGCGTGTACAATGCAGCTTGATTATGTATATGCATTGATGCATGGCGATCTTGACTTGTTCCAGCAGACAGTGCTTCCGTATAGCTACTCAGAACTGCCTGCTGAACTGTGAGGGCTTCTCATGATCTGAGAGCATTCCTGCCTCTGAAGCAATCAACAAGAAAGGCACTACATAAACGCTCGCCGCATGAAGAGCTGGTTACATTCTCCACCTAAGGCAGCCTAAGTTACTAGCATTTCCAATTGCAATCATGAATCAATACATCCTCTTTGCGCTATTCGCGCTCCTTGCGGCTTCCGTCGAAGGCAAGAAGCATGTGATGTCTGGAAGAGTGACCGTGAACGACCGCGTCGAAAACGCTCAAGGAGTTCGCGAGATTTCGACCGAAGCCGACCTTCTCATGCCCGTTGTCCCGTGGGAGGAACTTACCGCTGATGGAGTGACCGTCGACGTCTGTACATTGCACCGAATCAAGTTCGTTGGCCCTGTTGATGCGGAAGACTTTCAAGAAGGCAACGTGCTCACTTTCCCTAAAGACGACCACGCTGCCCTGGGCTGCCCTGAACCACCTGTGAAGGACGAGCTCAACGTTCTGGACGAGGTAGTCTTCCGCAAGATCGTGATGGTCACGATTTTTAAGGGCGGCGTGCACGTGAAAACGAGGTACGTTTCCGGTGCCGATGTCGCGCCGCACGTGGCCGTGCACGTTGGGGAGCTGGTCAACCCAGCGTCCCGCATCATGGAGTCCGGGAAGAGTATTCTAGAGATGAAGACGGTGGCAAGGGTTAACGACATTGGTATCACGGCCTTTGATGAAGACGGAAGCATCGAGGTCGTGCCGGGCGTGGACCTTACCTGGGGAATCAAGGCGACAGCTGGCGTGTGTGAATTCGACTTCGATCGCTTCCCACCCAAGGCGACATGGGAACTAAGGGTGAGGGTGGAGGCGTCAGGGTCTGTCTCAGCGGCGGCATCGTTCTCAAACAATCAATCTGGTGAGCTTCTCAATGTTCCCATTCCAGGGGCTGGTTTTGAGAAGAAAATCTTCCTTGTCGGAACGATCCGCTTTGGATTGTTCGCCAGCGTGGATTACGACCTCTCTCTCATGGCTTCGGCTTCAGCGGTGGCTTCCTTTTCTGGGACTTATGAAACTGGTCAGAAAGTTGAGGTCAGTCTCACCGGGTTTGACACCGAGTCCTTGGCCTCTTCAGGCGAAGGCGGCACTGGTGATCTGGTGTTTACCGGACCGACCGTCGACTTGGATCTGAGCGTGGAGGGATTCGTCGGCCTTCGGCCTGCCATCACGGCCGACCTGTCTCTTCCAATCATCGGCGACGCATCCGCAGAGGTGTGCGCAACTGTCGGCCTGCAGTTGGACGCCAACTATCAAGACCCTGCCTTCCCACCGACGTCCGGGGGGTTAACTCTTGGCACCTGTGATGCTTGTCATTTTGTGGAGGGCACTCTCGACTTGGTGGGCAAAGACTTCACCGTGGAGGGCAAAGTTCCCGTCTTCGGGAGCAAGACCATCGTCATCGACGACCTTTTCCTCGACGAAAATCTTGGCACCGTGTGCGCATTCGAGACGACCTGTCCGACGGAAGCAGGAACGACGGTGGCGCCTCCGACGGTAGCAGGAACGACGGTGGCGCCTCCGACGGTAGCAGGAACGACGGTGGCGCCTCCGACGGTAGCAGGAACGACGGTGGCGCCTCCGACGGTAGCAGGAACGACGGTGGCGCCTCCGACGGTGGCAGCCACGACTGCGGCGCCGCCGACGGTGGCGGTAACTACTCTAGCGCCGCCAACAGTGTCGCCGATGACGACGGCGGCTACTACGGTTGCAGCTACGACAAGCACCGCGGCGACGACCGCGACGGCAGCAGCCCCGGCAACGACCGCTACGACAGCAGCCCCGACAACGGCAGCAATCACGGCCGCCACGACGTTGGCCACGGACCCACCGTCAACGACGATGGCGACGACCCCCCCTACGACAGCGTCACCGGCGACGACGATGATGCCCGCGTCCTGCATGGCCTTCGGTGTCGTCGGAACGTGCGTGCCGACAGGCGAGTGCGCCGCGATGGGCTCGTTCTCCGAGGCAGGGCTGTGCCCTGGACCGGCAGATATCCAGTGCTGCGTGCCAAACTTCGGCGCTTGCTTCTCGGGAGAAACTGGGCGCACGGGGACGTGCACGAAATCGTGCGGTTCGGGGACTGTGGAACTTGGACTTTGCCCTGGCGATGCGTCTATCACATGTTGCCTTTTGTAGTGCTGTAGCTTGTAAAATGGGTTTGTTCCGTCTACGTAAGTGGTTTGGTGAGTGCATTGGAGAGGAATGTTGGCGGATTAAGGGAGGCGACGTCTCCCGGCGATATTCCCTGCCTTGAGATATACGGCACAAGGTGTGACAAATCGCAGGAAGCAGAGGTAATCGCTTCTCAGTCGAACCGATAGCTCGTAGCGGTCAGCGTAAGGGGACGAAGTGTAGAGGCAGAAGCAAGAGAATTGGCGAAGTCAACGCGTGCGTCTCCCCGGGGTCGCCAGATTCCAACGCAGCGTGCTGCCTTTATTTATCAAACCCGAACTGGTGCGGCAACCCGCACTCTCCGCCCGGTGTCGTCCTTGTCAGGCGACGACAGCTGTGCTCAGCTGTGCTGCACCCTACACGCCTCCTGATTAGGTAGACCCGGAGCACTGCTGTGCTGCAGTGGCGCTTTTCGCTCGCTGGTAGGTCCATGGCGTACTTACAGTACTCAGAGGGGGTACGGGTGCGCATTGACGTTAGCTCGTGCAAAGGCTACAAGTTGGTACCCCCCAAAGTTGAACACTGTACTCTGTTGTTGAACAAAACTAAAAGTGAATTTTATTTCCAAGATTTAACATAATGCCAAAAACGATCAGATTTATGGCAATCCTGAAATGTTTAACTCGGCGTAGCTTCGCGCGAAATACAAACAGGACCCTTTTGTCGCCATATTCGGATTTGGCGATGCAATAAAAACCTACATGACGCCGCGCATTGCAAATAAATGCAAACTCGAGCCACCAGCTCATCTCCAAAACCACACACTGGCAGGAATGGGAAGGTTGCGAACAGTATCAAAGGCAGACCGACGCTTTGAAAAGGCCGTCGCTGCGGTCGACAGGCACGGCGCCAGTCGCAGGAAAGCTGCTACAATAGCTAAGAAAGGCGAGGGAGCGAGATGGTTTTGATACTGCGAAGCGGGCGGAAAGGAGTCGGAAGGAGGCAGAAAAAGCCGAAAAGGACGCAATAGCATACGAACGCACAAACATTGCTCGATTAGAATTCGAGAAGCGTTCGCTGCATGCCCGAGCGCTTGTGTACGGCGTCCCGAACGTTTCTGTTCGTCGCATGCCATTGAGACGGCAGTCGGCGCGGAGACTCATTGCTGCGAAACGGGAATTTGCTGCACGGAACGCAGCACAAGACAGTTAACGAAATGGAGTTGACGGATCAGCGCGTGCAGTGTCAGGAAAGACATTCTTGAGTAAACATTTTTGCATTTTGTTTGCACTGGCCAACCATTTGGCTGTTCAATTCTCAGGTGCAATTTTGCATAAATGGGGGTTTCAAACAGGTATATCTTTTCAAATATGACAGCCATGTTGAATCTTCTGCACGCCTATTGGCTCAAGTAGTGTGTACTGGGTAGGATTGTGGTTGAAATGAGACTACAATGGAGACCAGAAGTAAAGCAGAAGATGTTTTCTCATTTATTTTTTTATTCCGTTCAACTTTGGGGGGTACCAACTTGTATGCACCCTGTATCGCAGTCTCAGAGGTGGCTGTGCACTCACCTCTGCGGCAGGCTCGCCACTACGGGATCTATCCTGCCACGCCCCGGGGCATCCTGCCGTAGACATCTCGATCCTTAGCTCGCCTTGCGAGCGCAGGCGCTACAAAGGGCTCCGTCTGAGGCGAACGAAACATGTCCTGTTCAGCGTCGTAGTAATGTGCCAGGCAAAGTCTCCCCTGGAGTATGTTACCCCCTCTCGCCTTCGCGACCTGCCGTGCATAGAACACTGCCCCAGCACTTCTTTGGAGTGCGAGAGGAGGCGCGCTCTCGCAGTTCATCCATTGCGGGCCAATCAGATACCCGTATCCTGTCTCTTACCTTCGTTTAACGCCTTCCTCTACGGTATCTCCTCCGCGAACGAGTCTCTGCGTGGGGAACATCCCGCAAGATGGCAGTCACTTGGCACACCCCCATCACCGCACGTAAAGTTACCATGCGGAAAAAAACGCGTAGGTCTTCTGCCAGTGGAGCACGTTCCGAAAACAATGCAGCCAACGAGGGAGCCGCAACATGAGCCGAACGTGAGCCGAACGTATCTGCACGCATCCAACGAGAAAGCCGCCCACCATGCATGCAACCTCTCTCTCCAGACGCGCCACGACACTCTCGCGAGCATGTGGCACGTGACGCGCCCCGCACACCTCCTCAGCTCACGACGCGCACGGTTCCACGTCAACTCTTCTGCGCCCTGCCACGTACAGTACACGTGCAGCCAATTTCGGGCTGTAGTTAGCCCATATCATTTCATCGCAACAATCTAGCTCCACGTACCCCGCGAGATGTACGCGCGCCTATGCGCCCTTCTGCACCTGTTTTATCTACTGTATAATTGACGTCTGTGCGACGCCCTCGTCGCGGTACGGCCCATGAGAGCAAGGTTACAGCACTATTCTGTACAAGTACTGCACTAGCTTAGACTCAAAGAGGGAGTGATCGTGGCCGGAGAGAATTCCCAGGCTATACTTGGAGATCACGGAACACGAGTAGCCCTCGTTCACATCATGCCACATTTCGTCATCCTCTCCCGGCGCTGTTACGTACCAGTATCCACCCAGTCAACTCGACCGTCTCTCCTACCGGCTGAGGGAGCTGGTAAACAATATAAAACAACCCCAGTCTGCACTCCCCACCTTACGAGCCGTATACCAGTTCCAAGATTTCCCCGGCAAGCACCATGATGTCTCTCGTCGTCTTCCTCCTACTGCTCCTCCCAGCCGTCCTCGCCCATTCGTTGCTCAGCGACCCGCAGAACATTTCCCCGTCGGTAAGTCCAAGCCTTCCGTTCCATGACTCCATGTGCCCCAGCTCCATCTCCCTTCGAACACATCTCTAACCCCTCCCTCTTCCTGCTTCTTTCTTCCTCAGACATGCCGTCTCGGCGGTGAGCCGCAATTTGGCGTGGAAACATGCGCCGGACCATGCGACATGCGCGCCATTGAGGGTGGATATTCCAACTTTGATTCGCCCGACAATCCTGCCGCTGTCTACCAACGCGGGCAGACAGTGCGGATGAAGTATACGCGCAATAACCACGGGCCCGGTGGGTTCATCCGTCTCACGCTCGTCGCACCGGAGAAAATGATGGACAAGAACGCACACGCCAAAAACGCCTTCTATTACACGTGCTGGGGCGCCAACCCGCAGGCCGCGGCCGCGAACGAGATGGAGGCTGATCAATTCGGCTTCAGCTTCGTCGGAAGTGATGGAGAGCAGCACTCGCACCCGAAGGGCTACTACGTGATGGACGTGAAGATCCCGAGCGTGGTGCCGGACGGCAAGTACGTGCTAGGGTGGGTGTGGTATGGCGGCGGCGGCGGCTCAGCCGAGGGCAACGTCCAGCAGGAGCCTACGCCCTATGGGTATTTTGGCGACTACTGGTCGTGCTCGTATGTCGAGATCAGCGGCGGGTCCGCGCTGGAATCGCGACACACGCCGGTGTTTAACAATGATATGAGTGGATATTCGGACGTCGGGTGCATGTCGGCCAACGACGCACCAGGTGTGTGCTCGTACGAGCCGTGCAGGGTGGATTCGGAATACCAAGCCCCGCGGCCTTTCAAGGATGGAAACGTGCCGGAAGACCTGACGCCGGAGCAGTTTGGTGGGGTGTCTCCCGCTGGTAGAGACGCCACGCCTCCGGCAGAGACCGTGACGCCGATGGATGCATCTGCGTCGGAGAACATGACACTTACGCCGACGCCCCCGGCAGAGAGCATGGCGCCAATGCCGACGCCCGCGGCAGAGAGCATGGCGCCAATGCCGACGCCAGCAACAGAGAGCGTGACGCCGATGGGAACCGCTGAGGCGGAGTATATGGCACCAATGGCGACAGGTGAGGTGACGGTGGACAGGGACGGAACCTCGGGGGAAGGGGAGATGGGAAGCTCACTGGACGAGATGATGGTAGTCGGAAAGCGGGCGTGCCGGTGCTTGGTGGCGGGGGAGAGGTGTTGGCGCAAGCTAGCGGGGCTGACGGGCGGGAGGTGCGTGCAGAACTACGCCGCGGAGATGCAACCGGAGGCGTGCGGAGAGGCTTGCTGCTTGTACTGCGCGGAGGGGAGGAAGGGAAGCAGGTGGCTGTGCGCCAAGGAGGAGGTGGGGGCGGTTTGTAGAATATAGCAAACGCGCTTTAGTATTTGATGTGTATAAAAGGCGGTGATCTGGATTGATTGTATGACGGGCGCGCTTCCCGGCTTGCTGGTTCAGGGCGTGCGTGCATTCCGGGAGAAAGGACAGGCACGGGAGAAACCAGCGCCTCGCGAGCGTGCATGTGAGATGCACGAAACAGACTCGCGTGTCTCGTGAGGGGCGAGTGGATCGCGAGGCATTTATTGAATCAGTTATTAGAGAAGAATGAAGGTCAGTTGTCCTGATCTGGCGCGTTGATATGGCGGAAAGATGGGGCGTCGAAACAACAGTACACGTGTCTCGTGTCTGTGCCGTGCCAATCGCAAGATGCAGTTTCTCCTAGTATTGTACATGACCGCAAATAGCTTATCATCCTTGGTCGTCGTTGTCGAGGACGACGTCCGGTCTGCGTCTCAGCTCTCAGCTTTGAAGTTTGTAAAGTATCCTTCAGTAATCCTCCGGTAGACTGCTTTTGCGCGGAACGAAGAAGATACTTATGATTTTTTAAATTGAGTATCGGCTTCCGGCGTTCGGCGTCCGGCGTCCAGTGCTTCTTTATATATTTAACGGATTGTAGCTAGAACTGTCCATACATGCACAGTGGATACTGGACTTATAGAGAAATGACTTGATTACAGTGAACCTGGAAACAAACGGTTGGATGCACTTCTAACGCACTCAGGACACATCCGGGTCACCTTTCTTAAGGGCTGTGAAAACCCTATAAGACACTTCCCTGCCCCCAACGACATATGTGCCGTAGAAGAGCGCACGAGCTGCATCTAATTGTAACTGTTCTTGTTGCCGCATCCCGGTCCTGCTCAGCATCGTTACTGTTGCCTTCAACGTCTGTCGCCCTCTTCCATTTGTCTCCTATTCATAACCCGCACTCAGTCCCCATCTCCACCCCTAGTAAAGCCCACGTGGATCTGCACCCTCCTGCGTCTCGTATGAATCTGCACCCTCGTGTGTCTCGTATGTATATCTAGCACCTCGCCCCTCCTTCTAGCACCTCATCCGTCTATAAAAGCCCGCCCGCATAGGCACACACTCCAACTCTTCCCCCCACAGCCACACCAGCCTCGCATTCTAAGCCACACGCACCCACGCACACACCTCCACCACGAAAAATGTCATTCTTCACAGCCCTCGCCATGTGCACCCTCTTCGCCCTGGCCCACCTCTCCGCGGCCTCCTTCTCCATCCCCTCGCTGGGCCTCGAAACCGCGCCCGGCGTCCGCGCCGGGCTGCGCGACAGCGACTTCCGCATCAACTTCTCGCGCGGCACGCGAATCGAAACCGCAAACTACACCGCCACCATTGCCGACCTGGCCAACTTCCCTGCGCTCGCCGCCCAGGACGTCCAGATGACCGTCATCAGAGTCTCCGTCAAGGCCGGGAGGGACTTGTTCACACATTTCCACCCCAGGGCGTCCGAGACAGTCACCCTGCTCAGGGGCAAGGCTAGTGTCGCTTTCACATTTGAGGGCTTGGGCGATGCCAGGCGTGTTACTAATGCCCTCAGAAAGGGCGAAAGCACCGTGTTTCCGCAGGGGCTGGTCCATGAGACTACTTGCATCAGCAAAAAGGACTGTGTCTTCTTGGCCTTCTTGAACTCAGCGGATCCGGGTATCGTCCCAGTCAGCGTTTAGGGGCATGTAAAACGTCTGGAAGAGACCTTGAGAGGGCGCTCTGTGTAGATTGATTCTTTATTGTCATTCTGCGACACACTTCTCTCAATTAAACATAAAAAGGTGTTTGTCATGACGAACCCCCGTTGAAACCCACCTCTCTGCGCCTTGGTAGCTCGTATGGTCCAGAGCACGGCATCAAACCGGGTGGCGCCTTGGAACGAGCAATGCCCCTAGCCCCAGCAAACACTGCGGTACATTTCCCATTAGCAATCGCGGTACGCAGTGAGAATGAAACTCGAGGTTGTGTTTGCTCTCGATCCGGCTCACGGTCTCGTTATTCAGACCTGCTCCTGTTCAAATGATGATTGGACCACAGTAATCGTGAAACGAGGTAGTACTGTACCCTTGGTACTGTGTGTCTCATGATAGAGATGCGCAAATATCTAAAAATAGAACAACATCAAGATACAGTCAGCTCGCGATAACTGCAGCACCTACAGTACCCAAGTACAGTACTAGGGAGACCACCTAGTCAGTCGGTGACCTGCGGAAATTTTATCCGCAAAACCAGAGTTATGATAAATTTTAACAATGCCAGGCGGTCCCAGCCCTCCTCAAAATACTTTTATTGCATCCACTCAATGCCGCTGTCGTCGGTACACTTTGTGACATCCCACCTTCATCACAATTCGGATCCGTTCATAACCGGGTCTAGTTACGAAGTGAGATGTTTTGCTTGCCTATCCAGCAACCCTCGACAACCGAGTTTCAAAGTGAGGCTTAACAAATCTCAAGTGCTCGCTCGAGCTTCTGTGGACATACGAGGGATTCCCAACCCTTTCAAGTCCCTTCCTGATCGTTCTAGTCATGTCTTATTCATAGGCACTTGTTGCCGTGGCAAACAGTTATGATGGCACGTGATAGCAAATCCACGAACAGTTGGTAGAATCCTTTCGCAAAAATCTCCCAACTACTGGAAAACGCGACAACCTTCAAACAGTACATCACAGAGCAATATTTTACGACACTGCTTTGTCTTCTGTGACCTTGGAGCAGCACTTTCAATACCATCCGTCGAGTTATCCTTGCGCAACGGGACGAGGGATTGCACATTTTACAACGTGTTGCACAGGCGGAGCAGAGACGTTGAAGCGGCCTTTGTCAGTGAGTTTTGTTGCCTTTAAGAATGTAGCCTAGGCCACTAATTGTTTGTGGGGTTCTCCGAGAACCGGAAAGGTCTTCCTTTTGCTACAAACACCTGAACCGCAGCCGTTAGGCACGCATGCAAGCCCTTCAAATGCAGGAGAAAAGGTGTGGCTCGAGTAACTCTACCTGCACGTTTGAGGGAAACAGGTGTACTAGAACCTTATCTATTGCAACTGACTGATTGTGGCGCATTTTTGTGATTGACGTTCGCGGTCCTTCGGAGAAGGAAACATTTCAGGACTTGGAGGAGCAAGTGTCCACATATTCTTATGTTTCATTGCACCCTACGGACGCAATGGGTAAGTAAGTACTGTTGCAGACGTTGCCAGTATATTATCATTGAAGGGAAGCAGGACATACGTCCTGCTGTGTCTTTGTCCTCCTCGAAATCCGCTATAGATGGATTTATTGTGAGGGCAGTGTTGTACACTCTTGAGCACCATACAGCGGCACTCAACTCTGCGTTTTTATTCCCTGGCACTGCAAACGCACTAACTGAGAAGGATACAATACAGTAGCAAAACGGGGGATTGTGGTTCGGGTTTTTAGTTCGGGTGGATCAGGGGTGGGAGAGACGGTTCGGGGCAATGAGGTCTTGGTTTGTTTTAGATCGCCTGTCCAGTGATGTCAGGAGCTTGGCATCTGGCCTATTTATATTCTACGTAAGAGAAGCCTGTTATATGTAGGAGCGAACTGTGCTCCAGAGTCACAGTAGCTGAGAATCTGCGTGCGTCAAGGTGCGTCAATGATCAACTGAGACCAGCACACTGCGCACGTATGATCAGACATAAGATTTGGCCCACCGGACCAATTTTGTAAAGCTGCGACGTCACGTTTTACGTTCACTTTCTTCTGAAACCCCCCTTCGCCAAGGCATTGCTCCCTGTAGCGATGTTGAGATTCTGCAAAGTCAAAGGGGAGCTTGCCAGAGAACATCACCAACTGTAAGGAATCGCAAAGAGGGCTGTCGGGTTTTGTAAGTGGGTCAGCAGTATTGAGACGTCCAGGAATCCGGATCATACTAGCGATCTTCTTAGTTTCAAACTCATACCGAGTGAGGTTCACATCGGAATGAATGGATCTGTCAGTAGCGTTGCAGAATGTAGAGAGGGAGTCGTACAAATCTTTGGAGTCCACAGCCATGACGAGATCAATCTGGATATTCAAAAGCTCTTGGTACGCTTGATCCAACACCTTGCCTTCGTCAATGCCGGAACCAGCTGCAAGAGTTTCAGCGGCGTCAATAGATTTGATGGGGCGACAAGATTTGTGAGAAGACCAGCGTAAGGTGTGGAACGTCGACTTAATATCAATTTTGCCGATGAAAAGACCGGCTATAAAACCAATCTGGCTGCCGTCTCTGTCCTTGAACCTCCCTCCATCTGAGACAGCTAACATACTTAGCGGTAGCTCACCTTGGCCATGAAGACGAGACGTCGTCATCGTGGTGCCTAGCTTCTTGAGTTTGCGAAGCATATTGTTTTGACATATTACAGTCTTCACAAGAGGATCAGGCCGGGGCTGTTGCAAATAGCTGATAGCAAAGGCGCAAAAAGTGCTTGAAGAGCTTCCAATAAATCGAAGAGAACCGATAAGGGATCCATACGTAAACATTTCGACCGCATTTAGTGACTCTTCCAGTTCTTAGCGGCGGGGGGACATCGAATACGGTTCCAATTACATCAATTTCTCATCACCAGAAATTCTAACAGTGCCTTCTTCCTGCGTGATTGTGATTCCATAAAGCATGAAGGTACCAGGTCCAGAGACAATTCTTCCAACCTTATATTTCTGATATATCTGATTATCCAAGCGCTTCAAGTCTTCGTTGGTTCCTGAAAATAAGATGTCATGTACAACTTTGACCGCTACACCCGAATACTGCAAATAGTGCAGGTGAAAATATAGTGCGGGTTCGAAATTAGTGCAGACCGCAGTAAATTATGTTTCTCGCCTATCGCCGATGGCGCAATTACTGCGGTCCGCACTAATTGCAAACCGTACATCTAATAGTGCAGTCTCAGAAGGCAGCCAATTCGCTGTCCTGCGCGCCATTTTTGACAGATACTAACCCAAATCTGGAACAAAACGCCATTGTGGTGTTTCGGTTATGCACATATAAAGGCTTACCTTTTCCATTCTTACATCAAAGCTGCACCCCGCCGTCCGAAAGATCCAGCTTTCGTGTCATGACGGTATCAGCATCTCCTATTATTGCTTCCCTCCAAAATGCCTAACGCCTGCGGAACGAAAGAGACGCAGCTTCAACACAAGAAGCTACTGTAGATGCCCATCATTCCTCTGCGGATCCGCCCACATCTGCCACACTCTAACCCAACTGCGGCCTTCCGGCACCGCCGCCCAACACAGCCGCGCCCTTAGCGGTCCGCACAAGAGCGGTCCAACGTGTGCTTACGCGATCAGATCGCGTTAGGATTGTCAAGTGGATGTCTGAGGAGGTCTCCAGGGCAGGTTCTAATCACATTGCCTCAAAAGCTGTCCGCCAGTTTCCCCATCTGTTCCGTGGCAACGAAAAGGCGAACAATTCTAAGGCAAGTCGCTTATGGAAAGCACGCCTCGAGTACCTTGAAGCAGACGAGAAGACTTGCGTGCCGCACTCAATTACCAGGGTTATAAGCTGTGGCTTCAAAAGGGTATCTAAAGGCCAAGCCTGGCCGCGGTCGGAAGAGGTCTGCTTGGGTAATGGCGCTGCAAGCCGACCTCCTCGAAGAGTTTGACAGGCTTCGAAAAACCGGACTCAAGTTCAATGCCAAGCTGCTCGGGGATCTTGCGAGACAGCTCACAAAAAGTTCTACGAGGGATGAATATTTTCTAAAATGTTTTGATACGTTGTCAAAAAAATTTATTCAGTATATGATCACACCGCGTTGGACCCAGGCATTTATGGAGCGGAACGAAATTGTTAGTCGCGCTCAAACAGGCAAATTGATGATTTCTCCAGGAGAAGCAAGCTTTTATCGAGAAGGAAGTAGCGTATCATCTTGGCTTTGTGGCTCGAGAGTTTCGTTCAGGACGTTTAGATGAGGACGATGTGTCAAATGCTGACGAAACGCCCTTTGTCATCAACATGCACAACCATCGAACGTTGGGAATTTGCGGTGAGGTAAAGTATTCAGACGTAGTGTCTGGAGAGGAAGGGATGAAAATGATTGTACGTATATCTGGTGGAAGGGATGCCAGAATCGAAGCATCAATGATGGTTTTTCAGAACAAGAAGATAATCTACCCAATTCAACGGGTTCCTGACGATGTAGCAGGAGTTTCGTATCGCTCGGGGCCGAAGGGTTGGATGGATCGCGAAGTAATACCGCAGTGGCTGAGGGAACGGAAAGTAATTAAGGCGCTTCGGCACGGCCGGCGTCGTGTTTTGTATATGGACAACTGCAGTGGGCATGGTGAGATTGCGGCAATGTTGGAAGCGTTGAACGAAATAAACACAGAGGTGAGGTTTTTCCCGCCGAACTGTACGGACCTACTGCAGCCCGCCGATTCCTTTGTGATACAAAAGCTAAAAGATGCTTGGCGTTGTCGCTGGGACCAGCACAAAATGGAGCGCATAATGGCGGGTGACTTTAAGGCTTCTTCTGGCAAGTTGCCTAATCCAGGCAAGCACTACTTTCTGGAGCTTGCCACAGCTGTTGTTCGGGATGTTAACGCACAACGCGACAGCGAGGGTCTAACCTACGCACGGAAAGCCATGATCAGATGTGGCTTAGCGCTCAACACAAATGGGCAGTGGGAGGAAAGACAATTGTTTCCCAAGCTACAGAACATAATTCAGAGGCATCGAAACCATTTTGAGGGAGCTCCTGTGATTGCGAATGAGGGCCAGGTGGCTGGCGAAGGCGCGTTGAGATATCCAGTACCCTTACACAATAAAAATCTCAACTCTTCTGATTGGTCCAGATTGCATTCGGTATTACAGACAGAATTAGGGTAGACCGCACTATTAAGAACAGAATTATTTACTGCGGACCGCACTAATAAGGGAAATGACTTAATTAGTGCGGTATCAATATTAGTGCGGACCGCAGTAAATACCGTCACCTCGGCTTCGAATTGGCGTTCCAAAATAGTGCAGACCGCACTATTTGCAGTATTCGGGTGTAGTGTCCATCCGACCAGCCCTTGTTCTCATATGAGGACAGCTCTTTTTTTGGCAAAAATATATACATTAAATTGAACATTCAAAAAGCTACCTTAAGCACAATTTCTTTAACGTGCCTGTTTTCGGCAATAGCATCTTGCAGAACACCGGAATAGCAGCTTTGAATGTGCGAAAAGCTTAACAAGTATAATGCAGATTGAGTACTAAGTTGCCTTTTTGAACTGGCATATTTGGTTTCGAAGTTATTTTACATGCGGTTTTAGGGTGGTTTAAAAAAGCTTCTTTTTCAGACAATCTAAAAACGAACACAGAGAACATGCAATTCTCACAAAGTTCTTTCTGGTCCCAAGTCAGAAGTCAAGTACGGTGGCGGAGGTATCATTTTCTTTCTGGTCGGGGAAGCGGAAGTCAAGAATAAAATAGGTCGAATACCGTCCTCATATGAGGACAAATGTCCTCACATGAGGACAATGGTCCGATAGACACTAGGAGTGCAAGTTGTCCATCTCGCTTCATGAAGAAGAACTGAGGGACGTACACAAGCTGCTTGAAGCCGAGGGTGCGGAGGAATGTTGCCCTGTGCTGTTGCCATTTCGCGTTAGCATTAACGAGTCCATATGCAGCAGTGAGAAGCAGTCAATAAAAACCACGTCAGGAACACTCTGGTGGCGGTACGACATATACGTCACGTTCAGCAGCACCTGTCTGAAGGAAGGCGGACTTGATGTAAACCTTGGTCAAAGACAACTGAAAGGTCACACAAAGGGAAAGTAAAACTCGGAAGCCAACGGGAAGACAAGTCTGAGAATCAGTCTTCAGTTGGTCTTTGTTCTTGTCCTTATTGCCGTGGGGGATTATTCTGGCCTTGCGCATCCGCGATACGTCATCAAGGGTCTTGATTTGTATAGAACATGGGTGGAAATAACTTTGGCTTCTTTTGGCACTCGAGAGACATAAACGACTTTTGTTTCCTTTCTGAAATTGTCCTGTTCCTTCTTGTATGCATTTATTAATGCAAAAGTAAATTAGCAGTCGGCTTGATGCAGCAAGAACTCTTTGGAGTGAAACATGTCAAAGTACTGATCGGGAACATGCTTCTCCTGGCTGGTAAGTTCTATTCCAGGCGAGAGTTCGACTTCGTGCGCCATCAGAGAGTTTTGTTGGCGAGTGGTCATTCCGTGCACGCTGACGGGGGCTTCGGAGCTGTTTGGTTCCGGTTCCGGTTCCGATGAAGTGTGGTGCAGTGTAAGATGCATCTTGTTGAAGTACGTACAGAAGACGAACTCGTCGTTCTCCTCCCAAAACGAAGTTGGTCCTTGAACAGCAGCTTCGTCATCACCTCCCGGTTCGTCGCGCGTCCGTACGCGCGGCCTTGTTCTTGATTCGGCTTGGTTCCGTGTCGTCACGAATACATGGACGGCCTGATGACCACAGCTCGCTGTACAAACGTGGTTCGTTCGATACGTCTCGAACGGTCGTGCCCCCGTCGAAGGTGGGGATGTGGTCGTCCACCTCGACGGTGGGGCGAGGGTCGTCAGCCACCTTTGGTGACACGAGGCGTGACAGGGCATCCGGCACCTGATGCACGCGCCCGGGGCAGTACTGCATGGTCAAGTTGTATTCAGCCAGACGTAGTCTCCACCGGTAAGTCTGCCGGAACTCTCCGTGAGGACATGAGCCACCTCAGCGCGTCGTGATCGGTTCGCACGGTGAACTTCGTGCCTTCGACGTATGACCGTAGTGTGCTGACGGCCCACACTACGGCGAAGCACTCGCTCTCCGTAGCGCTGTAGCTGCGCTCGCTGTCGCTCAGAGAGTAGGACCAATAGCCCACGGGGCGCTAACCATTTGGCTGGTCGTGCTCTTGGAGCAGCGTGCAGCCTAGCTGATAGGCACACGCATCCTTTCCGATCATTTACGGACGGCCGTACCGCGGAAGGGCGAGGATCGGCGGAGCAGTCATGCACTGCTTAAGGTTTTCGAACGATTGATATTGCGCCTCCGTGGGGTTGTAGAAGTCAGGATCCGAATCCTTGCGCGTCATGTCCTTCAGAGGACGCACTATCTTCGCGAACCCCTTAACGAATCGGCGGTATACGTTACACGCCCCAAGGAACGCGCGCACCTGCGCCAACGTCCTCGGGAACGTGAACGTCTTCAAGGCGTCGGTCGCCGTATCGGCCACGCTCCACTTACCAGGGGAAATGACGTGCCCCAGGTAGTGAACCTTCGGCTGGAAGAAGTTACACTTCTTGAGCTTGAGGGAGATTCCGGCACTCCGCAGCAAGCTCAAGCCAGTGTCGAGATGCTTCGCGTGTTCTCCGTGCGTACGTGAGAACACGATGACATCATCCAGGTAGACGAGGTATATTTGTCAGCGAACGCGTGAGAGAATAATGTCTAGTGCGCGTTGGAAGGTGGCCGGTGCCCCTTTTAGTCCGAACGGCATTCGCAGGTGGCGAAACGTGCCCATGTGCGTCGTAAACGTGGTCTTATCCCGGTCCTTCGGAGCGCCCGGGATCTGCCAATACCCGGAATTGCAGTCCAACGTGGTGAAGACGGCTGCATCTCCGAGCGAGTCGATTCAGTCGTCCATACGAGGCAATGGATACGAATCCGCTGCAGATTTTGCGTTGAGACGCCGGTAATCCACGCAGAACCGAGAAAGGCGTCTTTCTTCAGTACGAGCACCGCTGGGGACTCCCACTCGCTGCTCGCGGGTTCGATAACCCCTGCGTTCAACATCTTGTTGACCTCCTTCGCGACCATTTCGCGCATCTCGGGCCCCTTACGGTAGGGCATCGAGCGTATTGGCTTTGGACGCGGTTCGAGGGCTATGCGGTTTTCCGTCGCTCGGATAGTTCCTAACGCACCGCCCCACAGACCCGAGTGCTTAGAGAGCATCTCGAGTACGTGGCCGCCGAGCTTGTCATCATCGATATATGACAAATCGATTTCTTCTTCCCAATCCGTCGGTGGATTTTTGGGATTCTTTTTCTGCGGGGGTACAGTGCCCACCGCCGTCGGTTGCTCTTGAGGTGGCCGTTCGTCCATGTCGACCTCTCCGTTACCCACGTTTGTCTTATCGTCGGAGTTGGATCGGCCATCTCGTACCTCTCTGACTTGATCGGTCAAATCGGTCAGGTGTAGCGCTCGCGCGATCCCCTCGGCGACACTACGATCGGGCGTGAGGATCGCTAGGGTTTTGCGCTTCGCGTATCTTACGACGGTGTGCTTCGGAAGCCTTTCCCGTCGCGAGAAGTTCGCGACAAGGACGTCGAAGGTCTGATTCGGCAGTACCTCGACGACGCCGTTCGTCAGCCTCACTCCATGTCTGTGTTAGAGTGACGGCTTCGGCTCCATGAATACGAGGCCCCTCCCCGCGGTAGTGACATGCATTCGGGCCTGCGACCTCGCGGGGATGGTGACCCAGCAGGCGATTTCGATCGTCTGTGGGGCCTTCTCACGTGCCTCCGGTCGACTTGTTTGGCGTCCGTGTTGCCTGGTAGGGGGAGTCGGCTCACCCTTCCCATCGACTATGGACATGGGGCCACCGTGACGAAGCTCGAGCCTCTGTCCGTCGATGTCGATGCTGCGTACGTGAGCATCGGTGAACGCGGTCCCAAGTAGAACGGGAACAACGAACTGTTCGGCCACCACGAATGGTATACGGAACGTCTTGTTCCGTAACCGGACTGCAAGGCGGAAGACCGCCGTGAGTCAAGCGGGTTACTGTTCGCCCCAACCAGTCAAGGTAATGGCGCGTCCCGTATTACGTAGCTGGTTCAGTCGGGAGGAAGGTCGGCCTTCCTCACAAATTTATACCCCGAGCACGTATCGACGGTGATCGTGTGGGGTTTGAAGGCATTGCCTCCGGTGGCCACGGAGCCCAGGACGTTATAGGTTTTTGACTTCATTAGGCATACGATGCCATCGACCACGTTAGGGGCGACCTTATCGGCGAGGTCGTTCGGCCGTTGTCGTCGCCTTCGGTTCTGGCCCCTCTTGCGTTTCCTTCTACCCCAGTCGTGTGGCTTCCACGGATCAGTGACCCCCCTCCGGATGCTCGAGTCCGTACGAGGCGGACCTCTCTCCAGCAACCTTGGGCTCACGTGAGCCAGGGTTTCGTTGTCGTCACCCCCGTCGCGTTCGTTGCACATCACTGGGACGTCGGGTTTCCCGGTGATGGTCTCTCCTGACGTCGGGGTTACGGAGTCCTCGACGTTTGTCCCCTCCTGTATCGGCACTGCAGCTCCCGTGCTTGCCTTCGATAGCGGGGGATATATTATCGGAAAATACCCCCCGTGCCCTAGGCGAGCACGCGGGGTCCGGTCTAGTTCGTGGAGACAAGACGGCTCACGCGACCGCGTGTAAGTAACAATCTTTACCATTTTTCGAACTACCCGTGCTATCGGAGATAACCTCCTGGCTATCGGTGGCCAGTTCTTCTTCGGGTCCTTGGCCGCTTTGGTCGGTGTAGTATAACCCCCCCCTGGGGCTTTTTAGTTAGATTAGATCAACAACGGGATCCAATACTGTAGAGCCCGATGCTCTACAGTACTACTGCGGGTGGCCACGTGTACCCCTCGGGTACAGGGGGCACGCGTGCACACGTGTACACGTGTACCGCGCGGGACGGAAGCGCGCGCACACACGTGTACTGTCAGCCCCGATGGCTGACAGTATTACAGTGTCGACCGACCGCTACAGTACATCGGTACTGTACTATTA
Organism: Chondrus crispus; assembly: GCF_000350225.1. Classification (NCBI taxonomy): domain Eukaryota; phylum Rhodophyta; class Florideophyceae; order Gigartinales; family Gigartinaceae; genus Chondrus; species Chondrus crispus. The sequence goes on from NW_005179143.1 coordinate 100,612, forward strand.
TGATAGGTTATTATGTACATTAAATATGGAGCGGACCGGCGGGGCTGGAGGAGGACAAGCACGGACTTGTCACCCACCGACCGTCAAGGTCCGACTGCCCGCTTATTCTAAGGTAGCGCTCGCTAACTACCTTAGAGCGGCACCGAGCGCGGGTTGAGGACGCGCGCGGTACGCCCGCGAGCCGGCTCCGCCTCCGCCCGTCGGTACTGGATCGTCACCCAGTACCGCGCCGGGGCGTCGAGGCGTCGAACCGCTCGCGCGTACCGGCGTCCTCCCCGTTCCCGCTCTACCACGCTACCCGGGCCCACTGCCCGGTGCCGTTAGCTGGTGTCCCGCTTCACCCCCGTCTTCCCGTTCGGACGGGGTCTACGTCGAGCTGTGCATACACCCCTCTCCGTTGGGGGTGTTTATGCTACAGTGGTCTCCCGACCTAGAAGACCCTGGAGTCCGATCTCTGAGAAGACTTCCGCTTCCGTCCGCGAACCGATCGCGTCGAGATGAGCCAAGAGTTTGAGCCCTCGATCCGCTCCGAAGCGGCGGATCTGAGTCCGGCCGCTGTGCAGTCCCCATCCGCCCCGTCGGGCGACGGCGACGCAGGTCCTCGTGACCGCGAACCGTCGCTCGGTTCCTCCGAGGAAAGAGCGGCGGCGATGTTCGAACGCATAGCCGAATGCATCGAGGAAGTCCGTACTTCCCTTCGGATCGATGTATCGGACCATGTATACACTCGATGTATGGCCGAACTCCGCTCCCTGCGTGAAGGGAGGTTCGATAGAGTGACGCAGTCCTTAGAGAATCTCCGAGCACTGATCGACGAGTTACACTCGCGGATCGTGCTCGTCGAAGACTCCCGTTTCGCCTCGCCCGGACCGTCCGGGCAAGGTCGTCCTGAGAGGCCGACCTCGGTGAGACGACCCGAGGACCGAACCTCTCCGTCCGCAGAGCAATTGGGTGCGTTCGCGCATCTCTCCGCTGAGCTCGACGCCACTCGTCGGCGTGCTCGTGACATGGAACGTACCATGGCCGAAAGGCTACCCGGTGCCCCCTCGAGAGGGCCCGGTGGTACCGTACCTCCGAGCGCCGCCGCCCCCGAGGGTTGGCGTCCGACTGGTGCCGCTACCAGTCGGACTGCAGAGGGAAGCCGTCCTCCGATAGACGCGAACTTCGCGCCTGAGACCCAAGCCTTGCCGCCTATCGCCGGAAGTAGGCGGCAAGTGGACCGCGTATCGTACGCGGACGAAAAGGACCGTGGAGGAGCCGCCCGCGGGTCCGGATAACCGATGTTCTCCGTCGATCCCCGCTGGGGCGGCTACCCGCCGGCGAGTTACGCCGAGCATCCAGGTCCGGTAGACGTCCGTACCCTACCGGTTACCTCCTTCGGCACGCTGGGTCCCGCTGAACCCGAGCTCGAGCCGGTACATACGATGATCCAAGAGTTCAGCGCCGTTGCTGACTATCGTATGTACCGCTTGGATAACACCTCGAGGCTCGTTACCTCGGGTGACGCGGGACGGATCGCGAAGTACGTCCAACGCTGTCGTGGGATCCGTCCCACGATGCGCAGCTTCGACGGTACCGACCCGATCCAGCTGCTGCCGTTTTTGAAGGATATCCGAATCACCTTCAACTCGCAACACTTGACCGAAGGTGTTGCGGTACGAGTCCTCGCGCACTTCCTCGAGCGCGACGCGGAGCGCCTGTATACGAGTTATACGATGCGTGGCCTCCGCTCCGGCCAGCTCCACGACGACGTGAGCTGGCCGGGGCTCGTGAATCAATTCTTAAAACGCTACCCCACGGACGACGTGTTAGGTGAAGCGTACGACGCTGTCGCTACGGCGCGACAGCAATCGCATGAGACGGAAAGCACGTTTGCTGACCGACTCGAGACTGCCGCGTTCCGATGCACGGCAGTCTTCTCCGAACAGTCCCTCGCGCACTACTTCGTGAGGGGACTTGCACCGGCAACCCGTGCCGCAGTATCCGAAACTGTGCAAAGGCTGCCAGGCAGTCAGAAGACAGATCTTCCGACCATCCGCCGTATCGCCACGGCGGAAGGTACAACGTACCGCGCTCGGCGCGGTTTACCTCTGCCGGATTCGAAACCGGCAGGGAAGGCTGGCGGGACTACGAAGTCCGCCGCGACAAGTTCGCCCGCCTCCACCCTCCATATAGGGGGGGGAGGGGTGGCAGGCCGACCCTGTCCTCATTACGCAAGGAGCAGGGCCCATGGGGGCACGAACCCCCTCACCGATGTCGACCGGAACGACATCGAGTTACGCGACCGCCTTCGCGGCCACTCCAAGAGTGGCAAGGGGTACGGACCCCCGGGTCGCAGAGCTCGACATATCGAGCCGAGATGCAGGAGGCGAAGCGCCTCGCGTGCCCCTCCTCACCGATGAGGAGGCGCGGCACGCGGCGACCTTCGCCTCAACGGACTGCAGCGCGTACGTGTGCTGGCTATGCCGTACGTACGGGCATGCCATGTACGCGTGCCCGTTCCTGTCGCCGGAACAACGAATGTTCACGGCGTACAGGAACTACCGCTACCAGATGGAGACGCGCCCCGGTGCGCGCAATCTCCTCCGGCAAGCGGTGGGCGAGAGCCGTCCCCCGCGTCAAGGGTTCCCGAACCGATCGGGTGGGGGCGCACGCTTCGCCCCCCGTGGAGGCGGGTACCGTCGTAACGAAGTCGATCGTCGGGATCGACCCGCCTATCGCCAGGCGGACACAAGGTACCCCCGACAAGGAGAAAGAGGGGACCGAGACCGTTCTCAGTTACCCCAACAGGTACAAAATGCGATAATGTACCTGCAAGACTGGGTAGAGGATCCGTACCCTCTACCCACGGAGGGTCACGAAGGAGAGCCGACTCGCTTCGTCCCCCATATCCTGCGACGACCGGACGCCGCAGGTCAAGGCCCGGAAGTACCGGAGTACTTCGCCAAGGCCGCCGAGCCGCAGTGGGGGAATCGTCCCGACCCACGCGACCGGCTACCGGAAGAGGACCTGGCCGTCGATAGCCAGGAGGTTAGCTCCGATAGCACGGGTAGTTCGAAAAAAGGGTAAAGACGGTTACGTACACGCGGTCGCGTGAGCCGTCTTTTCCCCACGAACTAGACCCGACCCCGCGTGCTCGCCAAGGACACGGGGGGGATTGTCCGATAATACATCCCCCGCTTCCGGAGGCGGGCACGGGAGCTCCTGTAATGCCGATACAGGAGGGAGCGCACGTCGAGGCCTCCGAAGGCCCGACGTTAGGAGAACAAGACACCGGGACAGCCGACGTCCCGGTGAGGCGTAACGATGGCGACGGGGGCAACGACGACCGAAAAGATTCGGTCGACCCCCCGACTCCCGCGAGCCCAAGGTCGCCGGAGAAAGGTCCGTGTCGTACGGATTCGAGTAATCCAAGGGGCGTCACTGATCCGCGGACGCCCCAAGGAAGGGGGAGAAGGAAACGCAAGCGGGGCCAGCACCGAAATCGAGGGCCCCGGCGGAACGACCTCACCGATAAGGTCGCCCCGAAGGTTGTCGACGGCGTCATTTGCCTTCTGACGTCGAAGATCTACAACGTCCTCGGCTCGATAGCCACAGAGGGAAATGCATTTAAACCCCGCACGATCGCCGTTGATACGTGCTCGGGGTATAATCTGGTGAGGAAGGCCGACCTTCCCCCCGATTGGACGCGTTACGTCGTGCACGACGCACCTCTGCCACGATTGGCAGGCGTGAATAGCAACCCCCTCAAGCTTTCGGCCGTCGTCCGCCTGGCGGTGCGGTTGAGGAACACGGTGTTCCGAATTCCGTTCGTAGTTGCGGACCAGCTCGCCGTGCCGGTCCTTCTCGGCACGGCCTTCATCGATACGCACGTGCGATGTATCGACATCGAGGCTCAACGAATGGAGCTACGCCAAGGCGGTTCCGTCGCCATCGTCGACGGAAAGGGGGAGTCGACTCCTCCTACCAGGCGACACGGGCGACACACGGGTCGGCCAGACGTACGCGAGGAGGCCCCGCAAGCGATCCGAATCGCCCGCTGGGTTACCATCCCCGCGATGTCACAAGCCCGCGTGCGTGTGACAACCGCGGGGAGGGGCCTCGTGTTCCTGGAACCCAAGCCCTCACTCCAACACCGACATGGAGTGAGGCTGACGAATGGCGTCGCGGAGGTCCTACCGAATCAGACCTTCGACGTCATCGTCGCGAATTTCTCACGACGAGAAAGAAGGCTTCCGAAGCACACCGTCGTGGGATACGCGAAGCGCAACCCCCTCGCGATCCTCACTCCCGAACGTAAGGTCGCCGAGGGGATCGCGCACGCGCTACACCTGACCGACTTGACCGATCAAGTCGGTGGGGTAGGAGTTGGCCGATCCAACTCCGACGATGAGACCACCGCCGGGGGCAGGGGGGTCGACCCGGCCGAACGGTCACCTTTAGGCCAACCGACGGCGAGGGGTACTGTACTCCCCCAGCAAAAGGATCCCGAAAATCCACCGATGGATTGGGAAAAAGAGATCGACCTGTCATACATCGATGATGACAAGCTCCGTGGCCACGTGCTCGAGATGCTCCGTAAGCACTCGAGTCTGTGGAGCGGTGCGCTTGGAACGATCCAAGCCACCGAGCACCGCATCCCCCTCGAACCGGGAACGAAACCGATTCGTTCTATGCCCTATCGGAAGGGCCCGGCCATGCGCGAAATGGTCGCGAAGGAGGTCAACAAGATGTTGAACGCAGGGGTTATCGAACCCGCGAGCACCGAGTGGGCGTCCCCGGTGGTGCTCGTACCGAAGAAAGACGGCTCTCTTCGGTTCTGCGTAGAGTACCGGCGTCTCAACGCGAAGACCGCAGCGGATTCGTATCCGCTGCCACGGATGGACGACTGCATCGACTCGTTAGGAGATGCAGCCGTCTTCACCACGTTGGACTGCAATTCCGGTTATTGGCAGATCCCGGTCGCTCCGGAAGACCGGGATAAGACCACGTTTACGAGGCACATGGGCACGTTTCGCCACTTGCGCATGCCGTTTGGACTCAAAGGGGCACCGGCCACCTTCCAACGTGCGCTCGACATAATACTCTCCGGAGTCCGCTGGCAAATATGCCTCGTCTATCTCGACGACGTGATCGTGTTCTCCCGAACGCCCGGAGAACACGCGAGGCATCTCGATACCGTCTTGAGCTTACTGCGGAGTTCCGGTATCTCCCTTAAGCTCAAGAAGTGCAGCTTCTTCCGACCGAAGGTGCACTACCTGGGGCATGTCATCTCCCCAGGCAAGTTGAGCGTGGCCGATACGGCAGCCGACGCTTTCAAGACGTTCACGTTCCCGAGGACGTTGACGCAAGTGCGCTCGTTCCTCGGGGCGTGTAACGTATACCGCCGATTCGTTAAGGGGTTCGCGAAGATTGCGCGTCCTCTGACCGACATGACGCGCAAGGATTCGGATCCCGATTTCTATAACCCCACGGAGCTGCAACTTCAGGCGTTCGAGAACCTTAAGAAGTGCATGATCGCTCCGCCGATCCTCGCGTTGCCCCGGCACGGTCGTCCGTACATGATAGACACCGATGCGAGTGCCTACCAACTCGGCTGCACCTTACTTCAGGAGCACGAAGAGCCGAACGACTGGCGCCCCGTGGGGTATTGGTCGTACTCACTGTCCGATAGTGAGCGCAACTACAGCGCTACCGAACGCGAGTGCTTCGCCGTAGTGTGGGCCGTCCGCACACTACGGCCGTACGTAGAAGGCACGAAGTTCACCGTACGGACGGACCATGACGCCCTCCGATGGCTCATGTCCCTCACCGAGAGTTCCGGAAGACTCACCCGGTGGCGGCTACGTCTGGCTGAATACGATTTCACCATTCAGTACCGCCCCGGACGCGTGCATCAGGTGCCCGATGCCCTGTCACGACTCGTGTCGCCGAAGGTCGCCGATGACCTTCGCTCCACCGTCGCGGTGGATGACGACATCCCCACTTTCGACGGGGGCACGACGGTTCGAGACGTATCGAACGAGCTCGCGGACCACGCTTGTACCGCGAGCTGTGATCATCAGGCCGTCCATGTCTTCGTAACGACACGGAATCAAGCCGAAGCCCGAACAAGGTTGCGCGCACGGACGCGCGACGAACCGCGAGGTGACGACGAAGCCCCCGCTCTCCAAGGACCCAATTCGTTTTGGGAGGAGAACGACGAGTTCGACGCCGCCGACATCCAGCGCGCCGAAGACCCCAATGCTGGCGCGCTCGACTCCCCGGTCGCCCCACCGCAGGACGACCTTCCGGCCCCTCTTACGATAGAGGAGATAGCCGAGGAGCAACGCGTGGATGACTTCTGCCAAACCGTTTTGGCACGACAGTCAGAGTCCCGGGACTCCGCGTTTTTCGAGGACCACCAAGGGGTGCTCAAGCGGAGACACCCCTTCGACCCTGATATCGTACAGGTGGCGGTACCTCGGACGCTCCGCGCCAGGCTCCTTCGCCTGTGCCACAACCTGGCCATCGCGGGGCACCCAGGCCAGAACCGTATGTACTACGCACTTCGACGCGAGTACTACTGGCCCCACCTGGCTGCAGACGTGGCAGCCACGGTGCGAGGGTGTCGGACCTGCGCGATGAACCGGGTGAAGCTGAGGAAACATCTCAACCGATTGAGATTGTTTCCAGCTACGAGGCCCCTCGAGAGCCTCGCGATCGACATCTTGGGGCCGCTCCCCAAGACGAAGACAGGAAAACGGTTCCTGCTCGTGATTACGGACCGCTTCAGTAAGCTAACGCAAGTCGTTGCGCTCCGCACGATAACAGCGCACACGGTCGCAGTTGCGTTCTGCGACTCGTGGGTGTTCAAGTATGGCGTCCCTCGCACGTTGCTTTCGGACAACGGCCCTCAGTTTAATGCCAAGTTCTTCCACTGCACGTGCCGCGTTCTGGGGATAACGAATTTGTACACTTCGGCGTACCATCCCCAGACGAACGGGCAAGTCGAGCGATATAACCGAACAATCGCCTCGATGCTGCGGAACTACGTGGGTGAACACCAGGACGACTGGGATGTGTACGTGGGGCCGCTTACGTATGCGTACAACTCCCACGTACATCGCACCACACGCACCACGCCGTTTGAGCTCGTGCTCAGCAGGCCACCGCCGGAGTTCTCTCTCCGACGGGCGGACGGCGACGCGCCCCCTTCCGATAGGGGGAACCAACGTGCCGAGTTCCTCAAGACCCTGGATTCGACTATCCAGAAGGCCTACGGGAGCCTGCGTCGGACGCAGGCTCGCTACAAGCGCGACTTCGATAAGCGCATACGACGTATTAATTCCCGGCTCCGTCCCGGAGAATACGTATATCTCAACCCCACCGATGGGGCTAAGACATCGAACAAGCTCGCCTCGCCCGCTGTCGGACCCTACCGCGTGCTCGCCAATGACCGCCGAACCATCACGATCGATCGTGATGGGGTCACCGAGCGAGTCTCCGCCGACCGCTGCGTGTACGCGCCGTCTCCGATAGACGCGCCACGAGCAAGTACGACGACCCCGCGGGACCTCGCCGATAAGGTCACCGCGGGAACGCGGTATGCCGTCGAACGGCTACTGAGACATCGAGTCATGGAAGACGGAACTACGGAGTTCCTCATCAAGTGGGCGGATTACGACGCGCCCACTTGGACCGGGCGGACTCACGTCCCGGAGGAGTTGGTGTCTCGTTACGCCCAACGCCTCCGGAGACGTACCGGCAGAGACCTCACCCAAACCGTGAACGCGGACGTTCACGCTTAAGGGGGGGGGCCCTCAACCGCTCCTTCGCGGATTAACCCCAGCCTGCACGAACAGACTAAAAGGGGAAGCGAAGGAGGACGGTGGACCCTATCGGAGGGTCACAGCCGGGGACGTGTTCAAGTCAAGTCGTCTTGACTTCTCGGACGTCAAGGACGCGAGACAGAAGAACAGGACAGTACGAACTGCCTGAAAAAAAATGTTGAGCCCTCGTAATGACCGACATTACGAGGACCGCAAAACCCCGTTCGGATCGGAAAAGTCGGACGACCCCCCCCCCCCCCAACAGGATTGCCGGACGATCCGTTAAGTCCAGCAACCACGGCGAGGAGGGGCGCCCGACGAACGAGGCGATCAGCGGTGGGATCACGAGAGCCCTCGGTGGGCGGAGCTAACGACAAGAATGCCCGTCGCTTGTGTCTCGGAATATCTGAGAAGGTGGAGGCTCACGACGAGCCATCAATCAGCATCCGGGTTAGACAGCCCGGCAGAAGACCGGATCATGGTCCTTTCGGTTTGGGTTGGGTGCAAGAAGACGCGCAAAACGCGCAGGCAGACGCGCAGGCGAGGGGAGCGGCGTCAGGAGAACGCGCGCTAGGGCCTTTCAATAAGAGCGGGGAAGCGAGAGCAACTCAGTCGGAGGGGCACCAATATATGCGCACGGACGCGAGACACTTCAAAACCGCCGCCGAGACATGCCCCGTAACAAGGAAAATTACGGGGGATGAGAACGTTACACGTGAGCGGCGCCGGAGGTGCGCGCCATGCGCCAACACCGCTTGCGTCATCACCAAATCACCCCGCCACTATCCCCTGAAAATAACGGAGAACTAACGGGGAGAATTACACTAGCACGTGCATTGCGTACTGTACGCCATACGAAAGCAAGGGCAAAATCGGACGCGTGGTTAGTTGAGCACCCGCAGAGAGCGGATGCCGCACAACCCCGGAGCACTCACGCCAAGCCGTCCTCCCGCGATCGACGAAGGACCGGACGGCCGCAGCCGAGGAGAAGACGAATGCGAACCTTCCCGCGACTTCGAGCCCTCGCCGCCGAAGGCGAGGGACGCTGGAAAACGCGAACCCTCGACATCTGACGCTACTAACCCCTTCCTTGCGCTGTACATGCGCTGCACTGGTTCCCGTTGCATACAGAAAGCCGGTGGTGTCCGACGGAACGGACCGCGGAGGACCGACCGACGACGGCCAAGGCAGTGCCATGAGGGTAGATGCCCACCTCGAAGACGCGAGTACCTCGCCACCGCGCTCCATCCGCCGAACCAACGCCGACCCGCTCCCAGTCCCCTACGTATCCTCGGCGAAATTCTTAAGCACGCGACCACGCGCGCGCCGGGGCGAAGCCCGGTCCGTCTGCATAATACGTGATTCTTGGCGCGGGGCCGCACGACAGGAAGGGAGGAATTAAGATGAACAGCTGACAGCTGTGGAAGGGTTGAACGCTTGGATATCTTGTCCATGCGGTATACAAGTCACTACTGGTCAAGAGGATCACGTGAAGCCATGTCAATGTTTTGAGGACAAAACGGACGACCCAAGCAAGGCTTGGAAACATCTGCCAAAACGACTTCGCAGAATTGACTTGAACCCCGAACGCAGAGGGAACGGGTCAGCAAAAGCGTTCACACAGTGAAAAAATGGGAAGGAACGTCCGCTGTTGGTGCTACTGCGGAAGGCGGTTCTAATGCGATCCCGAAGGATGGACGCGATTCGCATTTGGAGAAGGGGGAAACACCCCGGGAATACACCCGGTACAAAGAAGCACGTCAAGATCAGGGGCTCTAAAGGTTCGAGCAGCAAGAAGAGACGCGATCGAAACGCTCTTGCGAAGGGTTGGAGGCCTGGAAATGCCTCTAATTTGCAGCTCCACGCACACCGTGATCGTGAAGCTCGTCATCACGGAAGCAGTCGCCAGCAGGCGAGCACACATGAAGAAGAGGTTGTCCGACGAAGGAAAGTTTGGGCGACCGCGATCCGCCGGCGAGATAATAATCAAGTGTCGCCTGACCCACGCCCCGCTCATTCCGGGGGAGAGAGACGGCTATTTCGATGCAGACCGTCCGAGCCACAGGTCACCCGAGCGGGGGGGTTTAAGCCGCTTCCAGTTGCCTTCGGAAGGTGAGGGGAGTAAGTGCACATCACCTCCCCTTACTCCCCGGGTCTTGTGAGAAGTTGTTGGCTCGGACGTCCATACGTCAAGTCCGAGAGGAGCAAAAGTAGCGCGGCACACGAACTGTCGAAAGAAATGGCTCAGGAAGCTGAGAGGAAGCTTCTTACTGCGCGTGCACCCCACCGTCCGAGTCTTCCGAGAGCCTACAGTCAACGAATCGCCAGAAGCTTTGCACTTACGGAAACGTCGCTGCATCATCGTGAATACTCATCGCCAACACTGTATTGACAGTTCGCACGAATCTCTACGCGCGTCGCCTGCCCTGTCGCTATGCGTGGGCCCAGCTGTTCCCCTGCACGAAGGGGGACCCCCTCGGGCCGTATGAGCGCAGAGGTAACAACCAGGCCGATCAAGCCTGAGAAGCCCCTAGATGGGTCCGAAGCGCCGTCTCCCTAGATGTCAGAGACGAAGAGCGTTTGCAGCGCGTCCGACGACCCAGTCCTACAAGTTTGCGAGCCGTTTCGATCGGAACCTGAGCAATTGGCTCAGATACGCGGGGACCGAGCGCGATGCGGACATGGCTTGGGCAGAGCTCGTGACCAAGGGCGAGGGAATATAACCCTTTAACCAGATCAGTTCCGGCTCGCATGGCTTCGGAGCGACACGCCGTACGAACGGCACAGCAGAAGCCGTGGACGGGAATAAATAATCGCGACACATGAGCAAGGAACGGTATGGATTAAGGAAATGACCGACCCGCATCACCATTTCTGCCTCCTCAATATTCGCGCGTACTTTTGCGAAGGTGTAACGAAGGATTTGAGTCTCCCTTCACGAGACGGGCAGAAAATAGCGAAAGACGCACCAAGGAGGCGGGGATGAAAAGACGAGCCGTCGCCCAACGCGGACTGTACGCGCCACGGGCTGTCCAGCCTGACCGCTAGCTCGCCAAAGGGATGCTCCCAGAAAGGACGAGAACGGAGATGAGACGGACATCCTAAGGCAGAGGGGTGATTCCGTCCCGCAGGACATGAGCCAGGGCAGGAACAGCGGCGACATCGACTGGTTTAAGCCGGATTATGCATTTGAGGTCCCGGACGAGGAGGCTCATAAGATTATGTAGTATCCGATGCAAGACGAGAGCACGTGTCGTGAACGTCATCCGGTATCAATATTACCGGAATAGGGCGTCGTGGGGAGGAATTCGGTCCCGGTCACAACGTCAACACAGTACGATGGAATATACGGAACGGCTGTTCAACGCGTCGCACCCTGCCGAGAGAAGACACTCGCGGACAGGAGGGCCCGCTCAAGATGTATCGCAAGCCGTCACGGCTGCGGTCGAAAGAACCACATTCTTGGACGAATAAGTGGAGGCCGAGTAAGCCGTAAAGGACGGGCGATGGTGGCCCTCTGCGCAAGCCAAAACGAGCGACGGGCACAGTGCTGTACATGGATCGGTGCCTCACGGTAATAATTTTTTGGGAATTTTTGGCCTACGGGTGACGCGCACCAATCATAAATCGTTCAGGGATTTTTGCCAAAATTGTGCCTTTGCAATTTTTGGTGAAGCACATCGCGCTGTTGCTGGCGCACACATGTGTATGGCGCATGAGCAGCATGCGCCACGCGCGCCGCGTCGGTGACGGGCGCCACACGGAAAGGAGCCGCCGCGACAAGAACCGGTTAGGGAACGCATCAACAGATGGGAATAAGATCGAGGCGAGTGGACCACACGCCCTGGGGACCATGTGCACAAGAATATAAACACGCCGAGTGTTGGCCCCTCACGTCTCGCAGGCAAGCGCAGGGGGGGTGACGTGAGACTTCAGACAAGGAGGAAAGAGCCTCCGTTGCGGTATAGGTATAAAAGAAGGAATGGGGCGCGCGAACTCCCATGCGTGCGCGGTGAGTGTTGGAAGTTGGGTTTTGTTACTGTAGCCCACTGCAGTGAGGACCGCGGCCACAGGGCCGGGACATACCGCATTTTACGTGCAGTCGGCTTTTGTATCAGGAAGTCAGAGGCCCGTGCACGACTATGGTACAAGCGTGACCAAAACACACACGTCTCGCGTGGAAGAAAGTTTTGGACTTCCGGCTATGGCAGTGGTGCTGTCCGCATGATGAGGCCGACCCTAACACGCGAATCGATGACGCGATGACGCAACGGCGCGTCCGAGGCTAACGCAAGCGGAACTGATTGCGGAGAGGTTCCAAGAAGAGTTCGTTCTAAGGGGTCAGAGAATCCCTGGGAGAACGGAACTCAAGTCTCGAGGGCCACGCGGGGAAGGTGAAATTCTACGCGAACGACGGCGTGCGCGTAGAAGGATACGACCGGGTCACGAGCAGGGCGTCAGTTGGAAGCCAAAGATATGACGGACTTCCGGGGGAAGCCAATAGCCGAAATTGGAGTAGCGCTAATACGACGTACCGCCGCAACCCCCGAGGGGGATGAGATACGACGCACGACGAACACGGACGCGAGACGCCGAACGGAGGGGACCAGAAAATCGAAAGCGGTGGGGCATTCGGACTCAGGTCCAACGAAGGAGGGAGGATCAGTCTCTCTACAAGCACCCGTGGAAGCGGACGTCCCCGCTTAAGGGGGGGGCCGTGTAGTATAACCCCCCCTGGGGCTTTTTAGTTAGATTAGATCAACAACGGGATCCAATACTGTAGAGCCCGATGCTCTTCAGTACTACTGCGGGTGGCCACGTGTACCCCTCGGGTACGGGGGGCACGCGTGCACACGTGCACACGTGTACCGCGCGGGACGGAAGCGCGCGCACACACGTGTACTGTCAGCCCCGATGGCTGACAGTATTACAGTGTCGACCGACCGCTACAGTACATCGGTACTGTACTATTATGATAGGTTATTATGTACATTAAATATGGAACGGACCGGCGGGGCTGGAGGAGGACAAGCACGGACTTGTCACCCACCGACCGTCAAGGTCCGACTGCCCGCTTATTCTAAGGTAGCGTTCGCTAACTACCTTAGAGCGGCACCGAGCGCGGGTTGAGGACGCGCGCGGTACGCCCGCGAGCCGGCTCTGCCTCCGCCCGTCGGTACTGGATCGTCACCCAGTACCGCGCCGGGGCGTCGAGGCGTCGAACTGCTCGCGCGTACCGGCGTCCTCCCCGTTCCCGCTCTACCACGCTACCCGGGCCCGCTGCCCGGTGCCGTTAGCTGGTGTCCCGCTTCACCCCCGTCTTCCCGTTCGGACGGGGTCTACGTCGAGCTGTGCATACACCCCTCTCCGTTGGGGGTGTTTATGCTACAGTCGGGACGATTCCTCCACTGCGGGCGCGCGTCATCGGCAAAGTATTCAGGTACTTCCTGACCTTGAGCTGCGACGTCCGGTCGTCGCTGGATATGAGGGACAGAGAGAACCGGTTCTCCTTCGTGACCCTCGGCGGGTAGGGGATACGGAATATCTATCCAATCTTGCGGGTACATGATCGCATTTTGAACCTGCTGAGGAAACCAAGAACGGTCTCGGTCTCCCCTTCCTCATTGGCGCGGATACCTTGTGTTTGTAATCGGATCGATCCCGATGATCGAGTTCGTTGCGGCGATACCCTCCTTCACGTGGGGCGAAACGTGTGCCCCCACCCGAACGATTCAGGACACCTTGACGCCGGGGACGGCCCTCGCTGAGTGACTGCCGGAAGAATTACGCGCACCGGGGCGCATCTCCATCTGGTGGCGGTAGTTCTTGTACACCGTGAACATACGTATTTCCGGCGACAGGAACGGGCACGCATACATGGCGTGGACGTACGTACGGCATAGCCAGTACACGTACGCGCTGCCATCCGTTGAGGCGAAGGTGGCCACATGGCGCGCCTCCTCATCTGTGAGGAGAGGCACGCCCGACGAGGCACCTCCCCCATCTCGGTTCGAAATGTCGAGCTCTGCGACGGTGGGGTCTGTACCCCTTGCCACTTTCGGAGTGTGCTTGAATGCGGTCGCGTAGCTCCCTGTCGTACTGGTCGACATGGGCGAGAGGGGTCGTCCCCCCGCTGGCCCTGCTCCTTGCGTAATGAAGACACGGTCGGCCTGCCACTTCTCCTCCCCGATATGGAGGGTCAAAGCGGGCGAACTTTTCGCGGCGGACTTCGTAGTCCTGACAGCCCTCCCTGATGGTTTCGAATCCGGCAGAGGTATACCGCGCCGAGCGCGGTACGTTGTTCCCTCTGCCGTGGCGATACGGCTGATGGTCGGAAGATCGGTCTTCTGGATACTTGGTAGCCGTTGGACAGTGTTGGAGACTGCGGCACGGGTCGCAGGAGCGAGTCCCCGCACAAAGTAGTGCGCGAGTGACTGTTCGGAGGACACTTCCGTGCACCGGAACGCGGCAGTTTCAAACCGGTCCGCAAAGGTGCTCTCCGTTGCGTGAGATTGCTGTCGCGCCGTAGTTACAGTGTCGTACGCTTCACCTAACACGTCGTCCGTGAGGTAGCGTTTCAAGAACTGGTTCACGAGCCCCGACCAGCTCACGTCGTCGTGTAGTTGGCCGGCGCGAAGGCCACGCACTGTATAACTCGTATACGAGCGATCCGCGTCGCGCTCTGCGCGAGGACTCGTACCGCATCACATTCGGTCAGGTGTTGCGAGTTCAAGATTTTACGGATATCCTCCAAGAACGGCAGCAGCTGGATCCGGTCGGTACCGTCGAAACTACGCATCGTGGGACGGATCCCACGACAGCGTTGAACGTACTTCTCGATCCGTCCTGCGTCACCCGAGGTAACGAGCCTCGAGGTGTTATCCAAGCGGTACATACGATAGTCGGCGACGGCGCGGAACTCTTCTATATTTACGGGGTCGGTCTGGGTTCGGCGGGACCTAGCGTGCCGAAGGGGAAGCGTTCGGACGTCTACCGGACCGGGGTACATAATCCGCCGGCGGGTACCCACCCCAGCAAAGATCGACGGAGAATATGGGTTCTCCGGATCTGCGAGCGGCTCCTCCACAGTCCTGTTCGTCCGCGTACGATACGCGTTCCATTTGCTGCCGACGTTCGGAGATAGGCGGCCATGCTAGGGTCTCAGACGCGAAATTCGCGTCTATCGGAGGACGGTTTCCTTCCGCGGTCTTACTGGTGTCAGTACCAGTCGGACGCCAAGCTTCCGGAGCGGCGGCGCGTGGAGGTACGGTACCACCGGGCTCTGTCGTGGGGGCACCGGGTAGCCTTTCGGCCAGGGTCCTTTCCATGTCACGGGCACGCCAACGCGTGGCGCTGAGCTCAGCGGAGAGGTGCACGAATGCACCCAACTGTTCCGCGGACGGGGAGGGTCGATCCTCAGGTGGTCTCGTAGTGGTCGGCCTCTCAGGACGACCTTGCCCGGATGGTCTGGGCGAAACGAGACGGGAGTCTTCGACGAGCACTAACCGCGAGTGCAACTCGTCGATTGGTACTCGGCGATTCTCCATGGACTTGGTTACTCGATGGAACCTCCCTTCACGCAGGGAGCGGAGTTCGGCCATGCAACACATGTACACGGCGACCGATACGTCTATACTGTGCGAAGTACGTACTTCCTCGATGTAGTCGGCTATGCGGTCGAACATAGCCGCCGCCCGTTCTTCGGAGAACCCGAGCGACGGTTCGCGGTCTCGAGGACCTGCGTCGCCGTCGCCCGACGGGGCGGATGGAGATTGCATAGCGGCAGGACTTGGATCCGTCGCATCGGAGCGAATCGAGGGCTCATAGTCTTGGCCCATCTCAACGCGTTCGGACGCGGGGGGAAACGGCAGTCTTCTCGGAGATCGAACTCCAGGGTTTTCTAGGTCGGGAGACCACTGTAGCATAAACACACCTAGCGGAGAGGGGTGTATGCAAAGTTCAGGGGAAGGCCTGGAGGGCGAGAAGACAGGGGAAGCAGAACACCAGCTACGGAACAAAGAAGCAGGCCCGGGTAGCGTGGTAGATCGGGAACGGTTGAGGACGCGGGCACGCGCGGGCCGATCTACGCCTCGACGCCCCGGAGCAGTGCTGGGTAACGTACCAGCGCTGACAGGCAGAGCAGCATCTTGGTTCGCTCGCGTGCGGGCCCGTCCTCAACCCGCTTGGTCCGGTCTTACGCTTGTTAAACGGGAAGCGCGCTTGTAGAATAAGCTGGGAGTCGGACCTTGGTGGTCGGCCGTAGACAAGTCCCCCCTCACCCGCCGTCGGTCTGCCCGTATTTTGATGTGTATAATTGTCTATTATAATACTATGGTACCGGTGTACTGTAGTGACCTACTGTAGGGCGGGTCGTCCTGCGCTGTAATGCTGTCAGCCGTCGGGGCTGACAGCACACGTGTGGGACGCGTACAGTACGCGTGGTGGTACGCGCCTCCTACACGTGTAGTACACGTGTGCACGTTCGATTGCGTGTCCCGATACACGTGGTATACACGTGGACACCTGCGACAGTACTGCAGAGCGTCGTGCTCTTACAGTTAGTGGACCAATCTAAATCTAGGGCCGATCCGCCATTATGCTACAGTGTAGACCAATGGCAAAAGACGTCCACACAGGATCAGTCACAAGCAGCGTCCGATTGAACAAACGCAATATTGGGCACGTGATTAGATCTTCGACGGAGACGTCGTCGCAACAGTCTCCAACAGATTTAGTCAACAGTAGCAGCGCTACGCATTGGTTTCGCCCGAGGGCAAAAGACATCAACACCAGATCAGTCTCAACCAGAGTCTGATGGAAACAACGCAAAGTAAACACCAATGGTGTACCAACACAAAAGCCCGATGGCTTGAGTCAACACAATGCGGACTGCAACCCAAAAAACTGGTACACTCAGTTACTGGATTTACTGTAACACACACCATTTGAGTGTCTAATCCATTTTCAAATGAACACAAGTTAATGTGTGTTACATTATTACCATACTTACACTATACACCGTTAAACGGTAATAGTGTTTGTTACATTATATAACTCTCACCAAAATACTGTCACAAATCAAGAAGAGGGCACCTGCTGTTCTTTTACTTCAGTTGTCATCAACAGTACCTTCTGCTACTTCCTTACCCTCAAAGTACTCTCTGTGATCCCAGATTATGCGCTGAAGCTCTGGAGAAAGCTGTTTTTCCTCCCACCGGCCGTTAGTATTCATGGCCATCCCGGTCATGATCATTGCTTTCCTGGCGAAACTGAGACCATCTGCGTCACGCTGTCTGTTTACGTCTGCCACAGAATCGGCGGCAAGACGAAGAAAAAAGGTTTTCCTGGGTTAAGCAAACGTCCTGACTTGTCATTCCACATATTCTTGCGCACCATTTCCATCTTGAATTTTTCCCACTGCGTACTCCATGCGCTTTTTATCTTTTGTATAACAAAAGAATCACACGGTTGGATGAGATGTGTTGCGTTTGCCGGGAAGTACCGAATGCATGTTCTAATTTTCTGTGTCGCAATATCGAGGGCGTTTGGATTTTTATGCCCGCTGCAGTTGTCCAGAAAGAACATACGCCGACGGCCGTTTGGGAGTGCAGAAATTACACGGTATTCTGATAACCATTCAGGCATGACTCTCGTATCCATCCAACCCTTAGGACCCGTCCTGTAGTAAACATCTGGGCGATCATCAGGCGTACCACGGATAGGATACTTGCAGTCCTATTCATAAAAACCATAAACGGTGGCTCAATCCTTGCGTCCCTGCCGCCACTGAGCCGTACCACCATTGTCATTCCTTCGCCACCAGAGACAACGTCCGCATATTTGACCTCTGTGTCACCAGCAAATCCCAACGTGCGACCATTATCCATATTTATGATGAAGTGAGTTTCATCCGCATTCTCCAGATCGTTTTCATCAATTTCTCCAGCTGTCATCATACGGGAAAGCGTACCGAGATGATAAGCCACCTCGCGTTCGATCGCAAGTTCTTTGACAGGGCTCATGCGGTGCTTCCCAGTATGCCACTATTCGAAATCGTTCTGCAAAGGACTGAACCCATCGAGCATTAATCTTCTCAAAAAGCGGTCTTCCAGACAAGGAATCGATTAAGTTGCGACTGTACGCTTCATTTCCGCCTGAATCCAGAATAAATTTGGCAAGAGCACGGAGCGTGCGGTGGTTGAATTCGACACCGAGTTTTCGCAAACGGTCGAATTCACTGCGCAAATCCTGATGTAGAGCCTCCACCCACGCCTGTCGTTTACGTCCCCGACCGGATCGCACCTTCATCCTGACTCGTCGCAGCCCGGGCCTGGTCACGCGGGTCAGTGAAGAGGACGACCCGCGATATATCACCTCTCCATTGGAGCTTTCATAGTTAGTCCGGTCGGCCCACAAGCGTGTTGCACGAACTAGGTTGGCATTCGCAGAAGCACGGAAGAATTGCGGGAAATTTACGGGATGTGCTTGTCTCCGTCCCGTGCAGCAACGTTCTTTATCCATGCCACAATTTGAGCGCGCTGTGCAACTGTGAGGACGTGTTGCAAGCTGCGCTTTCCAATTACTTCCCCAGACGTTCCATTGTTGGACTCATAGACTGCTGCAGCATCAGTGGGAAAATTGGCGGTTTGATTTGCCCTGCGGTTTTGGTCGGCTCCTGTTGCTGCAGCGCGATTCGCAGCGGTACGCTCAAAGCAAGAAATGATAGGAGAACCAGAAACCATTGCTGGAGAGTTGGTTAGAATTGTGGAAGTGAGAAGGTCCACGATCGCAGGTGGTAGCAGTGCCGATTGCGCGATACAACTTGTGCAGCATGTACTACACCGCCCATAAAAGCAAATTAATTGTCGGCCGCCGTCGTCGGCCGGCGGCGGCAGATTGAATGACAGGCTGGTTCGAGATACTTACACTAATTGTTTTCTGAAGCTTCTCCGGTGTACCTGTATTAATGTAACACACTTTATTTCCGTTATTACACTAATTCTTTGATTACACTAAATCCAGTAACCAGGTGTAGTAACACAAAATAAAGGAGATAGAAATAGAAATAGAGATAGAATCGGATGGGCAAAAGGGGACCGGCGAGCGCTAATGGATAGCGTACTCTATGAGAGGAGGGGGCGTGTCTTTAAAGACCGACTTCGACCAAGGTGAAATTCAACTCTGGCCACTTGGGTTACCTTTACTGTCTCTTCGGTCAATTGGCTAATTTACATATCGCCCCGCCGGAGCCACTACTGTGGCTCACGGGGCTATATCCTAAATCTAAGCTACTATCAGCTAAATTAATGGCAATTAAAGTAACTAAATAAAATTAATTAATTAAAAGTAAAACTGTGTAATTAATCGCAGGTGTACCCTTCAAACCGGAGTACAATAATCAAAATCCCACCTTCCACAGCAGTGCCATTTTACTACAGCCATACTGTATGTATATTAAATCTAACACATCGTGGGTATGGTTAGGGCAAATGTAGACGTAGTTTCCTTTGGAGTGTGTCTCCCTGACGTTTATGTCGGGAGCAGCCTTGCCACTCTGGTTTGATAGAGACCTATAGTAAAATAGTTTTTTAACTCTGCTGCCAAGATCGAAGTCAACGAACTCCGTGTATGGAACGAAACCATGAGGGATATGTTACTGTATTGCCAGCCTTTCCGGACATGCAAAGATGACCTTGTCCCCTCATGTTCACGGACAGATCCACATGGAAGTTTTAGTGAGAAGGGCCACGCACACAGGCATTTAGCACTCACAAACCTTTAACAAATGTAAATGCCAACGCGTTTTTGTCCACGTATTCGTGTCTGTTCATAGGGACCGTTCTCTCAATCAGACATTACGTCCCATTTATTTTTCCATGTATGAGTTTAGCGGTGCGCAGCGTTAGTAAAATGAAGAGAGCAACTTATATTATGTTGACTTCGTGTTGTGAACTCAGACCCCGTAGATATCCGGGAGGACAAAGAGTATTCTCCAGCCCTGGGTATGGACTGCATTGGATGCTTAGATATCGGCTATGCTACGGAATGGCTAACCAGATCGGACTGTGATTGGATGATTATCGCGAGCGCATGTGTCGCATTTTCGTGAATGCACCTATGGAATGGGTGAAGTTTGAACACCCAATCTCGCGCTGAGTCGAGGTCACGCACATGTGTCGGGCAATTGACGTACGCACCGGACGCGTTTAACGTGTGCGGTCCCGACCGTTTGCCCACATCCGGACAACATGCACGCACACTGTAGTGCAGTGTATTAACCCGGCGCTAGGTGCTGTAGCGGTGAATAAAACGACTCCGCGAGAGAACCAGGATAGCCCGGGAGGGCAGAGGGGGATCGGTTTGTTACCGAGGACTCTGCCCATCGAAAGGAAATAATGGCATCGCCGGCGATACATCGACAAAGCGCTTTGATTTCGAAAAGGTATTGTCGTATGAAACTTTCCGTTTCTTCGAGAGCTTGAATTCGGATCCAAGTTTACTGTTATACAATGTCATTCTACGATGTTGTATCTCCCGTACTGAGTACGGGAGTCTCATGAAAGTCGCGCAATCGGACCTAATTGAGTTCGAAACCGAGTATGAGGTATGCAAGGAGAATGTCCGGGATGTGAACTGCAACTGCGACACATAACGGCCAATCAATGCTGCAGCTATCCGTAAGTGCATGGAACCTAGTTTGTGACACTGTTTCTGTATTTTGGGTCAAATTGAACATGCTTCTGAAATACGGGATGCTACAGATGATGCAGTGAAAAATGTGTTGAAGAACGGCTGGCGACGGAACCCGAAGATCTCACCGAGCGGGTGCGTGACAAAACAATGCATTAGCCATAGTGTAATATAAGGAAACAATGTAGTGCAATACCCGTCTCGGGTAGGGGGGTGAAATGAAGTGAGAAAAGGAAAAAAAATGGATACTGTGGTCCAGGCTGGAGGACACACGTGTGCAACGATGAGCACGATTATTTTAATTATTTAATTCTATTTACAAATTAGGTCTACAATCTAGAGTCGGGAGCTACTGTACTCGCTCCGGCGGGGCTATATAGCATAGTCCAGTTACCAACCCAAGTGAGTAAAGGTAACCCGAGTTGCCGGAGTTGAATGTCGCCTTGGTCGAAGTCCGTCTCTACCAAGACCCTCCCTTTTCCCTGAGCCTACAGCATCCTTCAGCGCTCCGGGGTCCCCTTCCTTTTTCCTTTATTTCCCAATCAAACCGGAGTTGCCGGAGTTAGATCTCGCCTTCGTCGAAGACCGCTTCCGTTCACGCGACGCGCTTCACTTATACGCTGCTAACGACAACCTCTATTGCTCGGGGTCCCATTCCTTTTCCTTATCCTTTACCATTCCTATTTCTATCTCTATTCCCTATCCATTCCTATTTCTGCCTCTATCTATTTCTATCTGTTGGTGCCATCGGCATTGGTTGCGACCGATCCGGTGTAGGTGTTTTAGCCATCGGGCAACACGTTGTGTAGCGCTGCCACTGTTTCAAGTTCCGTAGGAAGGCTGTTGTAACGACGCCTCCGTCGAAGGTCTTACTGTATAAGACAGAGTTGGTTCCATCTACCGCGATCGCGATCGCGCTGGTGAGGGTGTTTTTAGCCATCGGGCAACACGTCGGTAGTAGCGTTGCTACACGGTTACGATCCCATCGGGTAGTGCTGAACAAGCCCCCGTCGAAGACCTTGAATTATACGCAAGGTGTTGAAGACGCTCGTCGAGCATTGGCCTTACAACCCAGCGAACCGCGGTTACATTCTCGTAGACAAGCCCAACCCTCACTCGCCGAGCACTCAAGTCTTCACAAGTCTCTACCACCATTATCCTCCCGGGCCGGGCATCTTTCCTTACCCCCCGTCAGAGTTGGGCTAATGCGGGCCGCAAGCCCACACAAGGGAAAAGGGAATCTCGAAGGCTCCATAGCGCGTGCCATCGGCAGTGGTTGTTTTTGTTGCTGTTTTCTTCTTTTTGTTTGACCGTCAGACTGTGTTCGCGGCCTGCAAGGCACATTGCACTACAAACATGCAAACCACTTATCAATAAATGGTTCGAAAGCGCGAGTCTGCTGAATTTCGAGAGCGCATATTCGATGCGAGCGACTGCTGGACGTCTCAACAGAGATCAAATTTATTCTTCTTGCAGTCAGAGGTCAGCTCTGTAACCGTGGAAAGTCTCCCGAGGCGATTTACTCCGAGCGCAGATTTTGAAGCGTGGAAGAAGGTGTAATAGGGATGACGGGAAAGGGAAGCAGAAGCAACAGGAGGATTAAGAAAGCAAGCCGTTAGGCCAAGGCTATAAGTCAGGCAAGAAATTTGTCCTCGGTGGAAAGAATCCCGCGAATCAGCAGTCTGCCGTGGACAAACCTGCTTGAATCCCGACTGCTCTGAGATTCACCCACTGCACAAGTGCAATACCACCAGGCAGGAGAGAAAGAACGATTTTTTCGAATCCTATAAAATCGAATCCTAAAAGCGTAAGAAGTTGGATCGTGTTACATTTAGCGCCATGAAGGTGGAACGAAAGATAAATACGCTTGCCCCAGTGACGCGGTTATATTATGACCGCGAGCGCCAGTGCGCTGATTGGGGAACATAAGGACAAGTGTCCTTTTCATAATATCTTTTGTAGTCATTTTAATTGGCCGAAAATGGCCAGGTGGTGTTATCTGGTTGGTTAAGATTAGGAAACTAGTGGAAGCTGAACCGTGGCTGCGGGAGATTACTTGGACGCTTCGAGGGGTACTTATCTAGTCAGTAGTGTTGAAGAAAAGAGAGGCCAAGCGGACCACGACGTCTTTGCATAGAACCGTCATCGCGAGAATCAACAGTGGTACTTCTGTCGAGGGTCAGCATGAGTGGCCTTGAAGAGTTCTCCTTTGATGGTGAGGGAGATGTACAACGTTTCCTGTTTTACTTCCAGAATGTCGTCGCTCGCCAAGACGACGACCTCAAACGTTCCGAGAAGGTCTTGTTGTACCTACGTGGTAAGGCGTTTGACGCCTATTACACGAAGTTCGGCCAAGGTGGTGTCCTCTCCGAAGAGGCTCACTAGTACACGGTCGTTAAGACTTTTCTTTCCGACACTTTTCAAGAAAAACGAGACCCCGAAGAAGTTGTTCGCCTTGCTGTAGAAGCCAAGTATGACGGAGGTGACTTAGGGGACTTTATACAGTCCACCGAAGAGTTATACCGTCAAGCTTCTTTCCGAGAGGAGACTAAGTTTGGGTTGCTCAAGAGAGCCGTTCAGTCAGATAGCTTTGTGACCCAGTTTGTCATGCTACACAAGCCCGACAACTTCAAGGAGCTCGTGAAGACATTGAAAGATTGTGACAAAAGCCGAAATTCGTTCGGTGGCGACCATCTAGTTAGAGCGGAACATTACCAGAATGTACGCTCTCAACAGCATGAAGTTTCCGCTCAGCGCAAAACAGCCGGGAAAGACCAGGGAGTTGATACGAGGATTGCTGAGCTAGTATCGCAGCTCTCAGAGTTAACACTGCTTGTCAAGAAAAGCCAACAGGGGTTGCCATTATCTTCAGATAGGGCCTCCTGGAGTTGCTCCTACTGCAAGAGGCCCGGTCATGGTGCCAGTAGATGTGAACTGAATCCGAACCGTGAGTCTAGGTGCCCCCGGTGTGGCAAACTCGGTCACAGGGAGGACACCTGTTGGTCCAAGCCGTACCCTGGTGCTCCAATTCGCCCTACGAGTGAGATATCTGCGGGAAGCAAGAAGTCAGGACAAGATGTTAGGGTGTTTGGAGTTGCACCCAGCCGCTCAGGGAGTCCGGAGCAGCTATTCGTCGTCAACGAGCTCCCCAAGGAGAATGATGACTCAAAAGTGAGTCCGTCTCTGTCCATTATTGAAGAGATTGAAGAAGTGACGGCAGTGAAGAGGGACAAGGATGGCCAACCTATGGCCAAACAGCCTCGTCGCCACGAGGAAAAAGAAGTCTCATCGATTCCGGTTTCTAAACTCTTGAATCCGATTCCAATGGGGCAGATTCAACCGACATCCATAGGACGAAAACCAAAGAAGAGTCGTCACAGAGCACGAAAACCGATGAAAAGGTCTAAAAAGGGCAAACTCGAAGAGCTGAGTGCCCGCACCGAGAAGTTTGACCTTCTCTCTGGACTAGCACAGGCAGCTACCGGCATTACATTCGGCCAACTGGCACGAGGAGATGCAGAAGATGCCAGGAAAGAAATGCGGAAGCTTTTCGTTGCTCCTACGCGACGAGTCCAGCGTAAGATCGCCTTCATTTCCAGCAATACACTGGCATCGCGCCCTTCCAGCCGGTTGAGCATGATAGATATCATGATTCATGCATATCCGGTCCGGGCTCTTCTTGATTCTGGTTCAACTCCGAACATTATGTCTCTCAAGCTAGTAGAGAAACTACAGTTAAAGACTTCTCCTTCGACGAGGAGGATCACTGTGGCCAACGGAAGCACCGAGGAGGGTCTAGGAGTTGCACTTGAGGTTCCTGTGCTCTTTGGGACACTCTCAGCTGATATGGACTTCCTGATCTTGAAGGGTGCCCCATTCGACGTTATTGTGGGAGCACTGACGATGGAAAGCTTGAGCACAAAGTTGGATTTAGGGCGTCAGACTGCTCAGTTCACACGAGATGGAAGGAAAGCTACCCTCGTGCTCCCTCGTGGTGTGCAGAATGACGGAGGGACTGACGAAGAAGAGTTCACGACCGACTCGGGAGCGGAGTCCACTGAAGGCTCCCCCTCAGACGAAGAGAGCTCCGAATCCGCAAGTGAAGAAGGGTATGTGCTCTGCATCAGGAATGACACTTCCGAAATCGTCAAAGACCTTGAGCGCAGTCTATTGCAAGCGTCAGGGAAGCAGTGTCTCCAACAAGCTGAAGCAGAAAGGACAAATGACTCATTTGAGAATGTTGACGAGCTTGACAATCCGGACAGAGTTGAAATCGACCTGCCGG
Source organism: Chondrus crispus (assembly GCF_000350225.1). Taxonomy (NCBI): domain Eukaryota; phylum Rhodophyta; class Florideophyceae; order Gigartinales; family Gigartinaceae; genus Chondrus; species Chondrus crispus. The sequence goes on from NW_005179143.1 coordinate 125,398, forward strand.
GTGATCCAAGTTTTGACATGAATGTATGGGAAAAGCTGCAACACCTTGAGCGTGGTGCAGCGCTCGAGATATACGCAAACCTGCAAGACAACGATGTGATTGCATCGTCACTTCATGATCTACGCCCAGCTTCAGTTCCAGTAGAACACACTTTCGAGCTCAAGGACATGACCCCAATCCATCACCGCTGTCGAAGACTACCGCCCAAACATAATGCGGTAGTGAGAGCGGAACTTGATAAGATGCTTTCGGCAGGAATCATTCGACCTTCTGTATCGCAGTGGACCTTCCCAATCGTCATTGCTTCCAAAAAGGACGGAACCCCACGTTTCTGTGTCGACTACCGAACCTTCAATAAAGTGATGAAAGCAGACCGTTGGCCTATACCCCTGATTGAAGAAATACTTGATGAATTAAAAGGATCGAGTATCTTCTCGACACTCGACCTGTTCACCGGCTACTGGCAGGTGCAAGTCGCCGAGCAATGCAAGGAGATGACGACATTCATATGTTGAGAAGGGACATTCCAGTTTGAGGTGATGCCTTTTGGACTGATGAACGCCCCGGCAACGTTTCAGAGAATGATGACGACGGTATTAGAAGGAATTGAATATGCAGTCGCGTACATAGATGACGTCGTCATCCATTCATCTAGTATGGAAGAACACATCACCCATCTTCGTTCAGTATTGCCACGAGTCAAATCGTACGGCCTGAAACTCAAGCTTTCAAAATGCACCTTTGCCCGCCGGTCTGTCAGCCTGTTAGGGCATATCGTGAGTGAAAATGGGGTCGCAGTGGACCCGAGGAAGACACAGGCTCTACGAGATACTAGAATCCCTCAGACGAAGACAGAAGTGCGGAGCTTCTTGGGCTTAGCATCATACTACCGCCGTTTCATTCCGCACTTCGTCGAGATTGCGAAGCCGTTGCACGAACTTACAAGTGCAAAATCCGCCTTCTTGTGGGACAAAACGACGCAGGACGCATTCAATAAGCTCAAGAATCTTCTGCGTAGCCCACCAGTGCTTGCTTACCCCGACTTCAAAAGGCATTTCGTCGTCTATGCGGATGCTTCGACGGTAGCAATGGGTGCTGTTTTGACGCAAAAAGGCGAGGAACAGCAGGAGCATCCGGTCTGCTATGCCAGCAGAACGATGAATAGTGCAGAGAAGCGCTATTCTACGTACGAAAGGGAAGCATTAGCTGTCGTGTTCGCACTCAAAAAGTTTCGAGTGTACCTTCTGGGGACCCCATTCATACTGTACACGGATCACCAAGCTTTGAGGGCGGCGTTCAATAGCCGAGATCCCCACGGGCGATTGTCACGCTGGCTCGCTTTTCTAGCCGAGTATGACTTTGAAATCAGATATCATCCTGGTAGAGACAACGTCGTTGCGGATTTCTTTTCCAGAGCGCATGTCAATCCAACCTCTGAGAAAGTTCTAAAGACAAAAGGTACCGAAGCAGCAGCCAACAAGATGAGCAACGGGCGACAGTTGAGCGTACACGCTGCGACAGAAACGGATCGCAGAAACGAGACTGTGACAGCAGCCTCATCCTCCTCGTTTGAAGATTTCTTGGGTGAAACAATGCGATACCTAAAGTTCCAAGAGACCGACCCGCAGGACAAAACGAAGATGAAACCGTTCTCGAGAGCTGTGAAACAGCAGGCGAAAAACTTCCTAGTTTCAGATGGCCACCTAATCCGAAGAACGAGAAACGGCTTGCGCGCAGTCCCTCCCATTTTAATCCGCAAAGGCATAATTCATCAATTGCATGATGATTTCGGGCACTGGAACGCAAGAACGACGTATCAAATAGTGGCAGGACGGTTCTGGTGGCCGAGAATGAGGCCCGAAGTAATGAAACACGTGCGTGAATGTGAAGGATGCCAAAGAGCTTCTCCCCCGATTCCATACCGAGTGCATCTCTTTGCACTGATAGTGCGTATATTCGAAACGGTTTCAGTCGACTTCGCTGGCCCCCTTCCAATGACCCGCCGAGGTAATCAGTATATTCACATTGGGGTGGAGCATCTTACGGGGTGGCCTTTTGCCACCGCGCATACAGGAGCGAGTAGCGGACCAGCTGTTCGGTCTCTGCAAAGCTTTGTGTGGCAACATGGGGTGCCGAGGATAGTGCAAAGTGATAATGGCTCGGCGTACAGAGCACAACACACGCAGGTATGGGCAAAGAGCCAAGGAATCGCGTGGCATTTCGTGGCAACATACTCACCGCAAACAAATGGGAGAGTCGAACGTATGGTGGGCACGATAAAATCGGCTCTGCGTCGTACGCACTTACAAGACTGGACTTTGGAGTGGGATGTCGCGCTCGACAGAATAATATTTGCATACCGTTGCAGGCCGGGGCCAGATGGGGTGTCTCCGTTTGAGCCCATGTACGGAACGATACCTCGCTTGGGGTCCGACAGAGGCCCCGGGCTACTCATGGATGCAAGCACACAACGCAGTTTGAGCATCCAATTAACCACAGCTCGTCGCGCCGAACGACATAACCGAATGAACAACCCACTAGGATTGCAAGCAACTCGAGCAGAAAGAATCCGCGTCGGTACCGAGCCGCCACACTTGTATAAAACGGGAGATATGGTACTCCTTCGCAGGAGCCGGAACAGAGTGAAGTCCTTGATTGAGAGCCCGTGGAAGGGACCCTTTGTCGTCCACGCGACGGCCCATCCGCGATATTTCCTACGAACAGTGGGCCACCGCAGGAGAGTTTCCCGCAATTCGATCCATTTCCGACGCCTAAGACGATACTACCAAACGGGATTTGAAATTCCCATTGGCATTGAGTCAAGCCAGTAGCATCTGCGATTCGAAGTTGTACTGCGTCGTCATACTTTTTTCTTGTTACTTGGTAATTCGGTGCGTAATAATTCCCTGTCGCCTTGCATCAACCTGCATCAAATTGGGAGAGATTTGTTTTTAGTTGGCATTAATGTAACAATTGTTACACATAAGTGCGTCGACCATGGTGAGAACAGATCGAACGGATGCTGTCTTTGCGGTAAGAACACAGTGTGTTTTTGTGTCGGGCATGTCCTGTGCCGTCGTATATCATGTGCCGTCGTATATCATGTTTCGTCGTATATCATGTACCTTCGTATGTCCTGTGCCGTCGTATATCATGTGCCATCTTATGTCCTGTGCAAAATGTGCTGTACTGTCGTATATCCAGTGTTCGTTGTGCTGTGAATCAGCTGCATTCGGAGGATGTGGTCTGAATGAGAAGCATCAGATGATAACATGAAGGTGGTTTGGAGATGAAGGAGGTCCCTTATCTGGAGCGGACTGTCATGAAGACACAGTCCAATGGACGATGCGCAGGAGAGGGTTTCATCGCACAGCCCGTAGGGTTTCAACGGGGGTTTTCTAGACAGGGCGGCAGACGCCGGCGCTGGTCGGTGCCAACTGACCTGAGCACAGACCACCCCCAGGCCACCCCGCGCGTCAATGCGGAGGTCCCTTCCCGCTCCCCCGAGGTAGTGGATCTCACCGATGTCCTCTTTCGGTCCGGTTTGCCGGCCATTGGATTGTGCGACATGACACCCCGCTACGGAAACGGAGGTGCGCCCCTGGGGAGGTGGTGGTGACGCGGTTATATTATGACCGCGAGCGCCAGTGCGCTGATTGGGGAACATAAGGACAAGTGTCCTTTTCATAATATCTTTTGTAGTCATTTTAATTGGCCGAAAATGGCCAGGTGGTGTTATCTGGTTGGTTAAGATTAGGAAACTAGTGGAAGCTGAACCGTGGCTGCGGGAGATTACTTGGACGCTTCGAGGGGTACTTATCTAGTCAGTAGTGTTGAAGAAAAGAGAGGCCAAGCGGACCATCACGTCTTTGCATAGAACCGTTATCGCGAGAACCAACACCCAGATGAGTCTAAGGGGCTTTATCGTGTCTGTTTGGAGGACGAACTCGATTGTATCGCAGTCGCAGACTACGGATCGGAAGAGAGTGCTATCGATATAAACCTTTTATAAAAACGCATTGTCCACCAACCGTCGATGCGTTTCAGGGCTCTACATCCGCCTCATGAGCTCTCTGCAGCTCTAAACGGTACAGAAGAAAATCCGATTGTCTCTACCGCTTCGCAGAAATTCACTCTTTCAATTTCAATCATTCTCTCTTTCACAAACTTACCCGTTCGCATTCACGGGGTCCCGTTCCACGTTGTCCACCAAGATATGGATGAAATCTTGCCGGGGCGCCCGATTCTCCTAAAAAATAGCTTTGATCTCCAGCCTCATCTTCGACAGGTTGCCAACAAGCCGCATGGCAAGTAGTACTCCGAATGTAATCCGAAAAGATCAAGTTGGTTTCATCTACCTACCGGGGGTTTCTATACGAATCTGTCTCTCATACCGTATTCCGTGGCCGCAACTATTTGTGTCGGCTAGAAAGACAAACTTGACTCAGCATTCTCTTCTCTTGTCACTAACGAGAAAACATGGACTCTCTTCCGAGGGACAGCTCGCCCAATCAGCTATGCTTAGAAATTATTGTGATGTTTTCATAATCAAACTCTGACGGGACGACTCGGCTGCTGTGCCGCCCCTCGTCATCAAAACAAAACATAATCTACGTCCTCGCAGGGCACAGCAACGAAGTTATGTATCCCCAACATGCATTCGTTCCCACTACAATTCAAAAATTGTAAAACGTCGGTGCAGTCTACAATAAACCTACTGCTAAATGGGCAAGGTCCGCTCTCACCGTTCCCAAATCAGGCAAGGAAGGGTTTCGCCTCACCGTTGACCTCAGAGGGCCTAACCCCGAAACAGAACCTATGGTCTCGGCCATGCTACATGTCGAGTTCCATCTGCAGTTGGTTGGGGCCGCGATTGTTTCGCTAATATAGATTTGACTAATGCCTACTGGCAGCTACCTCTACCGCCTGAGTCTCAAGAGCTCATGTCCATTCAGGCCTCAAAGGCGTATACTCTCCGACGCGACTTCTGCAAGGGATTACTGATGAAGTAATCACTATGAGGCCGTCACCGAGGGTCTGTTCCAAGAACAGCTCAGTAACCCCCTCCCTTACGGGCTTCATGATTTCTTGATTCATGCCAAGACCGCATCCCAGATACTACACTGCCTACAACAGCTTTTTGACAATCTGCGAAACGTTTCGTTTGAAAGTCCATACCGAGAAATCCATAGTGTTTCTCTGAGCGGCTCGTTCCTGTGGAAAGCTCATTTCGGCCGAAATTATACAGAATGCCCCCGAAAATCTATCCACCATACACAACATGCACATGCTAACTTATTCAGTGGAACTAGAGCAACTACTCTGCGCTTCTAAATGGATGCGTTCCTCCATTCCCTCCTACGCCTCTGTCATTGCCCCTCTACAAAGCCTCCTGAGACAAGTTCATAAAGAAAAAGGGGTCCCGTACAAAATGCCCAATTGCATAAGTCCCGTTGAGGAGCTACTGGGGCACTTTGCATGACTTTTCTTTCGCTAACATGAAAACAGCCAGATCGTCGAACGAGACTCTGTCACCGAAGAACCATAACAGGCTCTGTCTATTCAAAATCGCTGCGGAGACCCATTGGTCTGCCATACTAACGCAAGTTCCAGATGGCCAGTTGAAACGAAACATCGAAGAACAAGAACATGCAACGTGGTCGTCCCTTTCGGGGCGTTTTATGGGCGCGGCAGCTGGGTGAAGTGTTCGTGAAAAAGAAGGTTTCGCAGTTGTGAAGTCTATGAGGAAGTTGAACTACCTCGTGACCAGGAGGAAGGTCGCCACCTTTATCGACCACGCCAATGTGGTATACGTGTTTGACCCTTACGGACAAAACCCAGGAATGTCGGGGCACAAGCTGGTAAAATGATGCGCTGGGCCTTAAATCTGAGTGTTTTGAGGTATGTGATTGAACATCCCGCCGGAGAACGCAACGTCTGAGACTATATATGTCGTCTCGGTGGGCTGTACGGGCAAAACAGGAAAATACGCGCCTTCAAAGTCAAAGTCTCTTCTACTTGCGCATATTACCCCATCCCTGGATGAAATACTAGATTGGCTACAAGGGTTGATATAGGTAATCCACGGCGGTCAAAGGAAAAACGCCGTGTGCGATTAAAACCAAGATGCAATATTCCAAGATGAGAGGGAGGTATTTTAGGTACCGAGGGAAGAGAAGTCGATGCAATTGATAACCATAGTCACCTAATATACCAAGCCAGGCGGGCATCGCAGGTACACAACGACCCAAATGACCATCGCAGTGCAATTCTGGTTGGACTCTTTGATGTCTCACGTGGAAACTTTTGTTAAGTCATGTCTCCATTGTTTGAACACTGAAACTGGAGAGACTGTACCCCGTTTGCTTGATTAGGCACAGCACGGGGACCGCCCAAATCTCATGCCACATTTCGACTATTGTTCCAGGATGGAAGGGGTTGGAGGTATTAAGTACGTGCTTGTACTGAATGAAGACTTCAGAGGATATGTTTCGCTCGTCCCAGCGACTGAAGCAAAACGGGAAACTACAGCCAAGGCTCTGGTGTCATGGTTCGCTTCATTTAGCGTAGTCTGAACTGGGGTTTCGGACTACGGTTCACATTCATGAGGTCGCTTCGCGGGCAGACCGGGGGCCCCCATCACGTCACTTTCGCTTACTGTTTGTAGAGAAACGGTACAGTGAAAGTCGTTTGCAGGGAGCTTTGACGTGCCACGAGTGCATTACTTTCAGAATTGCAACTACCGCACAAGTGTTGGCTGGATGTTATTCTAGTCGTATAGTCAGTTCTAAATTCCACGCCGCTCAGGACAATGGGTAAACGGTGTGCCCTAGCATTTTTTACCGGTTCACGACAAGATACTCAGTTGCAGTCGCGTAAGATGAAGGTGGGGGACACAACTACCGTGAGGTCTGTTGATGAAGTTCGCGCAAGGAACTTGTTAAGGACAGAGGCGACTCACCTCGCCCTTCACGAAATGCATCGAGATGTCACAACTCGATCCTCCGAAACACAGCGCAGGGAAGGGCAGATACATAACGCGCGCACAAAAGTTGGCCCAGCAAACTGCTCTGAGGGTTATTTCGTTCTGCAAGGGCTGTTTCTCAATGAGAAGGAAGGAAAGCAGTCCGTGTAAGGGAGAAGACCTTACTGTGTGGTCGCTTTTCAGTCCAAGTATATTTTCACCACCGAAGATCTGCTCACTGCAGAGACTCACGATTGCACGGTCGCCGTTTTGACTTTTTTCGCAACAAGGATATCGATGTGACAGAAGAGGGGGCGCAACCATCTCTCGTAGCAGCAGAACGAATTTCATGCAATAAAGAAACTTGGGGACATACGCATGGCGGGAGATGTTGAGTTGTTGGCGAACTGGCGCGGATGTGAGGACTCCGAGAGTTTATGGGTCCGGCTGGTGCTTTTGCAAAAAGACGTACTTGACTTGGTTAAGGAGTGTCTCGCAGACATTTGTAGGGCACGGAAATCTCGAGAAAGATCGCTGGCGATGTATGTGTAAAGATGGAACTGTCGTGCTTTTCAGCAATCGGTCCGTGGGAGACTGTTGTAAACTCAGACCCCGTAGCTGCCCAGGAGGACTCAGAAAAGTCTCCAGCCCTGGGAGCTAGAGCTGCAGTGCACTGGACGCTTAGGTATTGGCTGTGCTACGTAATGGCTAAACAGATCGGACTAAGAATAGATGATTACTGCGAGCGCCTGTATCGCATTTTCGTGATATGCACATACGGAATGGGGCACGTTTGACACCGGATCTCGTGCTGAGCTGTGACCGCGCATATGCGTCGGGTAATGGACGTACGCACTGCACGCCGTGCATGTTTGCGGTCCCGACCGTTTGCCTATATCCGGACGGACGCACGCACACTGCAGTGCGGTGTATTGGGCCGTCGCTAGGTATTGTAGAGGTGATAATAAAATGACTTTGCCAGAGAATCAGGAAACCAGGGAGGGCAGAGGGCGGCCGGTTAGTTACCGGGGAATTTGCCGTCCAAACAGAGATAAAGCGGATGCCTGACATAAGGAAACAGTTTGGTTTCAAAATGGTTCTTAATTTGGACACACTTGATGTTGCAGGTTGGGGCTCTCAGTGTCAGTAGGAGTTTGTTCTCTGCCCCGTTTGGCTTTCCCCGTCCAAGTTGTGCTCTTTTAATAGAAATTCTAGTCACTGCTTCGAAAAATAATTTAGAGGCTAGATTGCAATAAACTATTATTTCAAATTAGAACTGATCTCATTAGAATTCCTTATGTCCATGTTTTCAATCTCTTGTTCATCCTTTTTAGGTCTATCGGATAATGTACTCCTTCGATGCCAGTCCATTCTGGTATGACATAGAAATTCTACTTTATTCGAATGCCAGTTTTTAAAGGAATGGCGCGTATACTCTTATTGGAGAGCACACACACATTATTTTTACAAAGTATAAATTAGATGACATGCATTCAGTATTTTTACACCCAGTGATACATTGAGGGACTTGGCCCACTTCCATACCTTTTGGTTCTTTCATTGTTCCTCAATTCCACTTGGCTAGGAAGAAGCAGATATGCGAATATGAAAACTATTGCTGGCACAGAAAGAGGATCACAATAATACAGTGAATACCACCTATACGCAGCACTGTATAATGCCGAACACTTCAAAAATGCACCCCGAACAACTCCGGTTCTGTGCCACGAACACATATTTATATTGAGTCTGCTATACTGTACAGTGCCGGAACTGAGCCATCATTTGCTCCTGTTGGAGCACAAGACCATGGCGTTCAGTGCTACAAAATGAAGGCTTTTCCCGCCATCTCGAGATCCTATTTAAGGCAGACCGGGCTACTGAGTTGTGAAGGTGGACATATCCCTTACTTAATACTGTAGCAAACACGCACCACAATGCACAAATTGCCATATTCACTGTGGTGGGTGGCATCCCCGCAGAACACCGGGCGTCGCGTATAGGGGTATAACGCGGGCAAAATCTGGAGGGCACCGAAGTTCCCCAGTTGCCTCCCTTCCTCCCAGTAGAGGGAGGAGCGGTATATTTATTAGCGTTCGCGGCAAGCTCGCGGCGGTAAACGGGCCAATGGACCACGGACAAGTAGGCGCGCGAGTTGCGTGCGTAGGAAATGCCTCGTGTCCACCTGCGTGCGCGCCACATCCCCCTTGGCCCGAATAATGAAACTCAAAGAAAGTATGTTCTGATTTTTTGAATTTTCGTATAGACGAGACCGCGCCAGCGCGGGCAGCTGCATCTTCCCCCACCGGTCTTTAGTGCAAGCGCGGTATCTCTCCTCTAACACCTCCGTTTGCAGACGAGCTTGCGTTGCTCTCCGCGTGTCCCATTAACTGCGTTTGCGTGCGTGCGTGCTGGTCCCCGCCGCATCCGATCAACCCTATTCACGTGCGTGCTTGCGAGTCTCCTCCTGTTTCATAGTTGTTGCTTGTCCGAGTAACTCTGCGGTGTGTGCGGCGGCTCCGTGCGTTGGGGGAAAGGCAAGCAATGGCGAGGACTGGGCAGAATGCGAAGCGGAGCACAGGCGGCGCGTTGGTAGTAAAATAACGATGCGTGTTGTGCGGAAATCGGCACTGGGTATAAATTGCCTTTCCCAGGTTACTTATGAGTGGTATGAGCGTCGCATGGAAATCATGCGAGATCGAACAGAGGTGCGGTCGGTGCAGAATATGCAAGAAACAAGAAAATTTGTTATTGTGTTCGAGCACGAGCGCCAGTAACGTAAACAGTAGTCTGTGACGTTGGACTAGGCGGAGTAGATGTTTGGAAGGCATATCCCGAACTTCGTCAAGTCAGGGTTCTGGGATACGATTTCGGTGACCGTCGCCTGTAGGCTGGGGCTACATAAGAGCACGGAGGATGGAACAGGCCATGAACACGTCGTGAGAAACAGGGATTGGAATATTTACAGGATCTCGTGGAGGCCGTAGAGAGGAAAGAGAATCGTACTACGAAACACAGACTGGAGCAGAAGGCAAGTGGAAGATTGAATTGTACACCTTCTGCTCGACCGCTCAACTCGTGCAGAGTCTTGTGTCGAGTCCGACAAGGAAGCTCCTCTAAAAGAGGGGAATTTCGGACATGGTCGTGAGGGAAGAATTGCGAACATATACGAGATCGACGCCTTCTGTTCGGAGTTTCTAGGAAGAAGTCTTGTGGTGGATGGTGCAACGGGTAGGGACCCTTCCGTGGACGCGTGGAAGTACATGGATCGTAGTTGCGGTATTGCACATCGCGACTAGGGGAAACGGTGTCTGCGAAAGTCTTTGCTCCTCGTCTTGAAACTCTTTTTTTCTAATGGCAAGATTGGAGAATTCATTCGCAAGGAGAAGGCCGAAATTGAGGGCCGAGTCACCCCCGGAACTCGCCTGAAGAGATACCGGAGTTCAAGATGTCTGGCGAAGACCCTGGGCGAATGTTTGCCCCGAATGGAGCTTGGATACATCCGTGATAGTTCCGGTGGCAGAAGGGAAGCTGTCGTGAATTTCCAATTGCGACGGGGAATCGAGGGTGTGTTCCTGGTTACAGTCGTGGTGGTTTGCGGGATGAGTCATGCTGTGGTTGTGGATACGAGGAGCAAACCTGGTTTCGTTCACGATGTGGTTGAGAATCATCCCATGCAGCTCTGTTGAGAGTCGCTTGATCTTTTCGTCGGCGGTAGCAAGTAATTCGACTGCCTGCAGGACGTCCGCGTACTCCGTTGGAAGCCTTCCCGTAGCAGTGTGAAGAGGGTAAACAAGAAGAAGCGCAAAAGGCGTGAATAGTGGGAGACCAAGAACGGTGGAGCGTGCAAGTAGCTGGGAACTTCAAGTAGTCATTCGCTTTATAACCCATGCTTCTTTGCGATAATGATAGTACACCTTCCGACAGCCGTCCTGTTGAAATGAATTCGCCGCTTATTTGAAATGTAGCTGGATTGACCTTGGTCAATGCGTCAGCGATGTTGGGCAGACTTCGGAGCCACTGAAGAACAGAGATGTCGTTGGCCTCGAAAGAGTCTCGAAGCCTTGATACAGTGAGACGAAGTAAGTATTCCTTTCCGATGTGCAAGGTGGTGATGGTTGAGTAGAGGAAATACGAGTCCACTGTGAGCACAAGACGGAATAAGTTGCGCTTTCCGATAATTGAGGAAAGGAATTGCGTCTGGAGAAGGGACCTGTCTGCGGCTTCAGCAGACTCTAAGATTTCGGCCCCGACAGATAAGAAGGGAACCCTGGCTTGCTTCGAACTGTGCCAGTCCAGCACGTAGTAGATCCATGACTCAGTTCTGCGCATGACAAGGTGTGTTTCGAAGCCCGTTTGGCCATACGAGCTACGGCCGGTGCTTGTATCTGCAAAGGACAGCAGAGAGAAATGTCCCATATCGCAGCAATTGAACGGAGAGAGCGGCGAACGGTATTGAAGCGTGCAAGGGAGCGTTTAGGCAAATGAAGAGCAGTGTCGTCTTGCTGCAGATGCTTTACGCGCAAGTTTCCCACATTTTGTTGCATCTTGCTCGAGACGAGGCATGCTTGAGGTAGGAAGTCATGGCTCAGGAAGTTCAGTTCCCTGGCCAGGCTTTGGATAGCAGTAAGTTGCTCCTGCGTGCACTTCTCCTCGTACGTGGAAAGAGTAGCGGAGCGGTCGCTTGATGGGCATATCAGAACATGATTAAAAACCAAAGGTCTTCCCGAAATGTACCATCTAACCTGAAATCGATTAAATATCGCGGTGGAGAACTATCGGAGCTCCTTGGAGGTGCCCGCGAGGAGGATGTCGTCCACGACCTTAGCAGCTATAAGCAATAGGGTCGTCCTTTGGGAAACTGGTGGAGACTGCAGAGTTGGGGTAGACCAGGTACAGTTTCAAATCCATACGCGGTCATCCATTATTCTATGCAGAGCTGTCAGAGCCTCCCAGACTCGACCAGACCATAGGCCGTTTTGACGAGCTTCCAGACTTCGTCCATGTACTTTTTCCAGCCTCGCGGCGGGTGCATGTGGGTGCCTTTTTGGGCATGCCATCCTGTAGATATGCTGCGGCATTGTGTAAAGAGGCTAAATCGATATGAAACAGAACGGCTTAAGACAGGAGGGCGCCAATGTAAGGGAACTGCGCGGTCGAGCATTCCGACCGCAGCGATTGCTTGTCGGCGTCTCTGGTATCATGGGGGTGGTGCGAGATTACCCGCGAGATAGAATTTGACACAGAAGTTGCGTATGCAACGGATAAATAATAAGGAAAAATATGGAGACAAAACGAATATGGGGAAATTGTGGATGAAGGATACAGAATTATCGTAGCAATCATGGTTCCTAGCGGCGCAGGGAGCGGGAAGCGAATCTTCTGTCCCCGCTAACGACCATGCGGGCCCGGTGCGTATCGCCCAGGTTGACTAGGGCACGTAGTAGTGCTTAGCACTCGTAGAATACTTCAGCCTTTCGGCGAGAAGAGCTCGAAGTACGCCATAAAGCACACTTTAATGATAATAGTCCTGATGATCCTCTCACTACAGTACCATTTCAGAATAGTAATGCATACATATACGGCGCGCTAACAATACGATGCAATGTAGCGCATAAGGGAGTGGAACTAGCTAGGGGACCGTTACTGTATCATAAAAAGAATATCGAGACTCTGCCTTACCAAATCCCCATAATCAGGCTTTCTCCACTTTTGATGCCTTCAATAGGCATTGTCTCGCATATCAATGTTGTCGTGGCTCAAGATTTTCATCAGGGGAACAGACGGCACTTCAACTTCACCTTTCTAGCGTCACCGTCTTTGTTCAGTTGGAAAAAGGATGACAGCTAATGATGCTGGAGTTCTGAGGCACGTCTCATATAGAGATCGACTGGTACGCCCCCCTCTCCACGTAGTTGGATTTTTCCTTGGCAATAGATTCAGCCAATAGCCGGCGAGGGGCAGACTGCAGTTTCGATTATGTGACTGGAGAGTCTCCTGAAAGGTCTCGAATACGAGTCAAAGCCTCTTGTTTAAGCGAGGAGAGCTTAGCATTGAGGTCCTTCGCTCCAACAAGATGAGTGTTGCCAATGTACCTCAGTAACATCTCCGTCGATTTTGAGACGTTTATGTCCATGGAGGCCAGTTGGAGTCTCTTCGTTGGAGAGACTGGACCAGCGAGCATTGAGGAGTGTTCTGTATGGCGAACCCAGAGCGCAAATTCGTCGACAAGCAGGTCTGAAGGTGAATCAATAGTCCCCAAGTCCTTAATGACAATAGAGTCCTGTCCCTAGACGCTAGTGGTGTGTTCTTGACAAGGCGGCTCGACAGTGTGGCGTGATGCAGACCGGCGTGGGCGCTAGAGAAGAGCGTTTTGCTAATTCTTTTGGCTATATAATTTTTCTGGGGTTGGTGTGGCGTGTTGGTGATGTGTTTTATGCCGTGGGCGTTGTACGTCGCTTTGGCGTGCGCTGAAGTGATCTCCGTGGCGTTTTCGGTTCTGTACGCTCGGGGGAATTTTCGCTGCCGAGCAAGTGTGTGAAACAGATGCGGTATTATGGCATTGACTTCCTGTCGTCGCTTAATGTAGTATGTGACGAGGTACCGGCTTGCTGTGTCGATGCATGTGAATATGTGTACATTGCCGTGCGCGGAGTGTGGCGTGATGGGACCACACGTGTCTGAGCTGAGCTGTTCCGAGATGTGCTGTGAGTGGTGGGTCAGTTGGTGGGGTCGGGGTTGTTGGCACGCTT
>NW_005179144.1:0-11431 GCF_000350225.1 Chondrus crispus
ACCGACGCCGTCGCTGGTGTCCGACGCCTCTCCCACGAAAACGCAAAATTCGCGCCCCACCCCGTGACGCCCGTTGCGCCGTGAGCCTATGACTCACGCTCGTGCTGTCAACACGTGCGCGTCACACCGCACGACTCCGCGTCCACAGCCGGCCCCTCCCAGCGCTGCAGAGTCGCGCCCCACCCCGTGACGCCCGCTGCACCGTGAGTTTATGGCACGCGCTCGCGCCGTCGACACGCGCGCGTCACACCGTACGACTCCGCGTTCACAGCCGGCCCCTCCCAGCGCTGCAGAGTCGCGCCCCACTCCGTGACGCCCGCTGCACCGTGAGTCTATGGCACGCGCTCGCGCCGTCGACACGCGCGCGTCACACCGCACGACTCCGCGTCCACAGCTGGCCCCTCCCAGCGCTGTAGAGCCGAGCCCTTCCTCGCGGCCGCTGCGCCCCCCACCTCCCCCATACGGTTGTTTTCAAATAATTTGCATATCCGAGCTATTTTGGCGTTGTCCAAAATGTAGGGCAACCCCCCTTCAGTTGTTCAATTATTCGAAGTCTGGCAAGATGAGAGACGCGTCAGCGATTTTTTGTACCTAGCCGTCGAAACCTCCCCCACGGAGCACTGGGAGGCTTTTGGCCTTATGATCGGTATGTATACATGATATGTATGCAACTGTACCAGTATCGTTCTATCGTTCTTCTCGTCTTTGTCCAAGTTTTTCCATCACTCCTGTGACGTTGAAATCTCGCATCCGCTCTTGCAATGACCTTCAAACATTCAAGCCAACATGCCAATGAGTCGCCCGTGACACTCTTCAGACACTCTTCAGACACTCTTCTCCCACGTCCGTCCCTCTTCCACCCTTTCCTTTCTCCCTCGTCCCTCGATACAGCGTCCCGCTCGCTGCCGCTGCCCGCACACATGCCTTACGAATGATAGGTTGCCCATGTCCCATTCGCGATGCTCTATGCAGGTGGCGTTAACGCCACCTGTTCAGGTCGAACCCTTCTATCTCGCTCGTACTGTAGCGCGGCGACGGCCGCATCTGCACTCTCGCTTCAAACTCTACCGACACCACCCGTTTCGCACACTTTGAAACACGCAAAAAAAATTTACTGAACGACAAACACACGATGAGCACGCATTACTTACAACTAAAGCCTTTTCCTCCAACCTTGGTCCCACGTCTCACTCCCTTCCGCCAAGCAGAGCTGTAGCAAACCCCCTCATCACTTCTATCGTATCACGACCGTAGTCCCTCAGCCCCGCAATCTCCCGGCGCGCCTGTGACACCGCATCTCCAATGTTCCCGTCGGCGAGTAGTTGAAACTGCACCTCGTTCAGGCGGTGCAGCATCAGTTTCTGTGATGCAATTCGTCCAGCGATGCTCTGTAGACACCGCTGCAGCCCCGCTGCCATCGGCTCCGACGCCGACGGTAGGGGAGATGGCGCATCCGTCACGTGCGAAGCACCCTCCATCCCGCAAGCGATTGCCGCCAGCACTTCGTCGCTCTCAGTGCTCATCGACAATGGCAGTGCTGGTGAACACACTTGGTCTTCATATCTATCGCTCAGCGTGCCCTCATGCTCACCCTGCATCTCCTGCGTCCTCATCACATTCGCGTGCAACGTCATCGATCCAAATAGATGTGATACTCCATTTTCGTTGCCCTGTAGGCTTCCACCTCGCCTTCAGTGATGTGACCATCGGGAGCGTAGCCTCCTGCCACCGGCCAAGGGACGCATTTTTTCTGGGCTTCCTAGCCGACCGCTGCGGCGAGCTCCTCTTGTATTGCCTCCCCATATACCCGCTCCTGGTGTTGCGCGGTGACCGGCAAATACTCTACCGGGATGCTGTGATCCTTGACAGCGTAAGTTTCATATGAAGTGTCCGAGGCTGGAGATTGCTCTTCCGGGGAACCATATGGAGGCTGGTACTGTGCTTCCCAATGCGCGGGAGGCTGGTGCTGCGCTGTGCCATACGCAGACTGCTCAATTGTCGCGCATTGCTCCTCCTTAATGACGTATTGTACACGCCCAGGAGCCTGCGAGACTCGGGCTGGCTGCTCCCGAAGCGCCGGTGTGTTTTGATTCGGTTGTTGGTCGTTTCCATGGTGAACAAAGCGGCCAGGCTGTTTCGTATTGTTGGCAACTGGCACATCTTGTCGGTGTTGCTGCAGCGCAACAGCCTTCTTGAACGTCTTTTTCTGCGGAACTGCCTTGCGTTCACTCGATTTGACCTTGGCGTTGGCCCCCTTCTTCCCGCGCTTCTTGGAAATACCCCCTTCGAGGGCGGCGCGGATGTTTTTGGAGCGGCGCAAGCGGCATGCGTTGCAAAGCGTTGCAACGCCGCCCGATCCGCTACGGCGGACGGGGGTAATGATGGTTTTGCACCTGGCACAAGTCCAAGGGGTTCCATCTGGTAGAAAGCGAATGATCCCTTTGGGCTTGCGCTTGGAGCAGCCCTTGCAAGCAGGTGGGGGGGTAAGAGGTTTGGGAACGGGAGGAGTGAAGCGAGCAACGGAAGCGTCGAGGGAGTTTGGGGGAGGCTCTGTAGGGCAACCGATAGGGAAGAACGGTGTTTGGGGGGAGGCGGTGAGAAACATGTTGGAGAGTTGGTGGTATCGTAGAACGAAAAAAAAAGGAGTGAAGATGAGATGATGAGCGTCGGGATGAGGGGTGAGGAGGGGGGAGGGACGAAAGCTAGTACGGCGGGGTTGGCTGTTTATAAAGAGCGGGGATATGGACGACGGTGTGGGTGGGGGAAAGGGGTTCGCTAAGGCGGAGAGCGGTTCGTTACCATATGATTCACTCGGTTGGGGGGATGAGAGGGGCGAGCGAGGGACTGTTCCCCGTGAGAGGCAGATTGTATGAGCGCGGGCCTGCCGATGCAGCCCGCAGGAGGGCCACAATGGAGGAAAGGGCGGGGATGGGCGGGGGGAGATGGGGGAGGTAGAGGGGGGGGCCGCCGCTTGCAAGACAGTGGGGTTGAGCAGCCAGCTGCACATAGCGCCGTGCAGCCGGCTGCATATGGGAGTTTAGACAGTAAGAAGGCAGGGGCGGGGATGGTTGGGGGCGATGAAAGGAGTCCACGGAGGGGAAGAGGGGTCCCGTACGGGGGGGGGAAGAAGGAGGGGAGTGCGGAAGCGGGCGGCTGTGCACGAGCGCGTCCGGGAGACTCAGCTCGTATATAATCCCTAAACTCTACTTGCTCGTGACCGCGGGGAGCGTGTTATGTGAAGAGCATGCAGGCTCGTCCAAAGGACGTGCTGCACGACTTCGTTGAGATGTGCACCGGCGTGCAGCCTGACCCCTTCCTACCATTCCCGAAGCT
This sequence comes from Chondrus crispus, assembly GCF_000350225.1. Taxonomy (NCBI): domain Eukaryota; phylum Rhodophyta; class Florideophyceae; order Gigartinales; family Gigartinaceae; genus Chondrus; species Chondrus crispus. Next base: position 3,334 of record NW_005179144.1, read on the forward strand.
TGCTCCTCCGTCCCACGACGTCACCTCCCTCTGTCCTGTCGAAACGAAAAAAGAAAAAACCTCCATCTTCACCCATTCCGCCCTCCCTTCGTATCCCCTTGGTACCCATCCCCGCTCCCTACCCCCACCACCCAAACATAATCCTCCCCCCACACCCGACCCCCGCGCCCGCACCTCCTCTTTCTTCGCAGCAACGGACTATCCCAGTATTCCAGGTCCGTCACTGCGTCTGTGGTCCCAGCATAAAGCGTTTTGGCTTTGGTAAGACTTGAATCTTTAGTGCAGATGTGCAGTATGAGTGATAGCGCCCTGCGTGAGTTCCTTGAAAGCAGTGATGCAAGAAAAGTGGCTTTAAAAAGTCGAAATTTCAATTTTCTTACACTGCCAGGTTCGATATAGAGCCGTTTTCGTCCCACAGACACAGGTCAGCACTATATTACCAATACAGGAAATGTTAGTATGGGTGGCCACCCATACTAGAATCACCCTCCGAAAAGTTATCAAATTTTAATAAAGTTGTAGTATGGCTGGCCACCCATACAGCAAAATGAAATCTTGTCGCGCGACAACCGCACTAGAATCACACCCAAATCACCCCCCAAAACATTACCAAAAATCACCCTAACGCAATGTATTACACGTGCGAACAGAAATGCTTTGTATGACACGTGGTGATCAAAACGCAATCTATAACACGTTACACTGTCGAACATTAATTAATGCATATTATAAACACTATATATCTAACTTTGATTTAATTAATGTCGAGCAGTACCATCACTAGAACAATGGCACTCCGGAACTCCGCGTCCTTAGGACGTAATCGCCGAACATTACACTGTCGGACATTAATTAAGTCCCCACGTCTAAAACATTGCATTTTATTCGCCACGAGTAATACATTGCATTTTTGTCGTGCAACAAGATTTTCAAAAGCTGTATGGGTGGCCAGCCATACTGGAATCGACCTCTAAAAAATTAGCAAAAATTACATTAGTTGCAGTATGGCTGGCCACCCATACAGCTTTTGAAAATCTTGTTGCACGACAGAACATTGCATATCATACCAAAGACCTTGCCTGCTTTTGGAAGCCTGCACGATGTACCCTGATATTTTTGAGAGCCCGGCAGGGCTCTATAGTCGTGAAATCCCCCACTACTACTGAACAACAAACTTTACTTATATATCCTTTGCCAATCTATCGTGGAATCGACTACGTCTTTTAAGCCCTAATGTCACAATACGAAGTCTAGAGTGCTGTAGAGTGCAGTAATAAGTCTGCAAATAAATAGACCCAATGCATTAAACAAGCACACCAACTGGAATGGATGTCGTGCGCGAGGACTGCTATTAATTAATCCCCTACTCCGTCAATCCCCTAATTAGAAATATTGCAATTAGTAAATAATTGACGTTAATATTTAATGATCATTTAATTGTTGCACAAGCTCTACCATCATCCAGACAATGGTGCTCCAAAACCGAGCGTCCTTGGGACGCGATCTCGTTATTAATTAACGCATATTGCAATCATTATATATTTAATGCTCACGTACATGGCTTTCACACAACTTTCGATGACAGCAAGATCCGACAATTGTACAACAGTGTTGTTCGTTATTACGAAGTCTTCTTGTGAGCCCACAGTAGAGCCTCTCTGCCTGTGGAGAGATCGGAGTTCTGGAAGGCGCAGGGCGGAAAGGTGCATGCACCGTTTGGGGGGCTGGAAGCGTTTGGTTGTGGTGCAAATATTTCTTAAAATGACGATGTCGTACGACACTCTTCGCCAGTCTGTGATCAGTGACCACTGATCACAGACCCATTGATCACAGGGCCATTTGCCAAAAAATTTGGAATCTAAAATTTTGTCAAATTTTACAGCAAGGACGATGTCGTACGACACCCTTTGCCGGTCTGTGATCAGTGACCACTGATCACAGACCCACTGATCACAGACCCACTGATCACAGACCCACTGATCACAGGGCCAAATTCTAAAACATTTTCTAAAAATTTGCAATCTTAAGTTTTGGCGATGACAACTTCGCCACGAGCGATACCCGCTCTACTCACAGGCCCGTTGACAGTTTTTTCGCCCTAAAGTTAGCCTCCCTCTATCTGAAGTACTTTCCATTTAATATTGAGGTCTTCTAAAACTGTACTATCCCATTAACGCGAGTATTGCTCTGTACCCACAGACCCTTCTACATTATCACCGCCCTAAAGCCAGACTCGCTCTATCTGAAGTACTTTCCATTAACATTAAGGTCTTCAAAAACTGTACCATCCTATTAACGCAAATATTTTTTCGATATTATTGGGCTGCCGTTTTAACCGGTTGTGTCCAAGATTTGGAGGTGTCGTACGACACCCCTCCTTGGTCTGTGATCAGTGACCACTGATCACAGAACCAAAATCTAAGACATTTTTCTAAAATTTGGAATCAATGAAGGTCGTGCGCGAGGACCGTTGTACGTGGGAGTTGTCTGCATAATTGCTTGGTAGTGTCAGCTATTAACTCTTGCTTGACTGTGTCAGACATTACTTAGTCCCCTACTCCATTAATTTCCTAAATACAAATATTGTAACTAGTAAATAATTGAGGTAATTTTTAATGATCATTTAATTGATGCACAAGCTCTACCATCATCCAGACAATGGTGCTTCAAACCCTTGCGTCTTTGGGACGCAGTTTGGTAATTAATTGGGGCATGTTGTAATCATTATACATTTAATGTTAATATTTAGTTTTCAATTAGTTAGAATTTTCGTGTAGTTTGATCCAGACGACAGTACAGCACACCATACGTAATGAGACGCAGGCCATGGGTCATACCGTAGTTTCCACGCAATAAAGTATCCGACGGACACCCGTTTCTTCGTGATCGGAGGGTATCGGAGTTCACGGAACCACACTTCGAAAGCAGTGATGCAAGAAAAGTGGCATTTAAAAGTCGAAATTTCAATTTTCTTATACTGCCAGGTTCGATATAGAGCCGTTTTCGTCCCACTGGCACAGGTCAGCACTATATTACCAATACAGGAAATGTTAGTATGGGTGGCCACCCATACTAGAATCACCCTCCGAAAGTTATCAAATTTTAATAAAGTTGTAGTATGGCTGGCCACCCATACAGCAAAATGAAATCTTGTCGCGCGACAACCATACTACAATCATACTCAAATCACGCCCCAAAAAATATCAAAAATCTTAGATTTAACGTTAATAATTTAATATTTAACTACTATTTAATTAATGTCGAGCAGTACCATCATTAGAACAATGGTACCCCGAAACTTTGCGTCCTTACGACGCGATTGCGGAACATTACACTGTCGGACATGAATTAATGCATTTCATAAACACTATATACTTAACATAAATATTTAACTACGATTTAATAAATGTCTTGGTCGCCACGTGTACTTCATTGCATTTTAGTCATCTACACGTGTAGTACATTGCATTTTATTCGCCACGAGTAATACATTGCATTTTTGTCGTGCAACAAGATTTTCAAAAGCTGTATGGGTGGCCAGCCATACTGGAATCGACCTCCAAAAAATTAGCAAAAATTACATTAGTTGCAGTATGGCTGGCCACCCATACAGCTTTTGAAAATCTTGTTGCACGACAGAACATTGCATATCATACCAAAGACCTTGCCTGCTCTTGCAAGCCTGCGCGATTTACCCTGATATTTTTGAGAGCCCGGCAGGGCTCTATAGTCGAAAAATCCCCCACTATAACTGAACAACAAACTTTACTTATATATCCTTTGCCAATCTATCGTGAAATTGACTACGTCTTTTAAGCCGTAATGTCACAATACGAAGTCTAGAGTGCCCTAGAGTGCAGTAATAAGTCTGCAAATATATAGACCCAATGCAATAAACAAGCACACCAACTCGAATGGAGGTCGTGTGTGACGACCGTTGTACGTGGGAGTTGTCCGCGTAATTGCTGGACAGTGTCAGCTGTTAACTCTTGCTTGACAGTGTCAGACATTAATTAATCTCCCACTCCATTAATCCCCTAATTAGAAATATTGTAATTAGTAAATAATTGTGGTTAATATTTAATGATCATTTAATTGTTGCACAAGCTCTACCATCATCCAGACAATGGTGCTCCAAACCCCGGCGTCCTTGGGACGCGATTTCGTTACTAATTAGCGCATGTTGTAATCATTATAAATTTAATGTTAATATTGAGTTTTCAATTAGTTAGAATTTTCCTGGACTTGGGAAGCCGTCAGCGTAGGAAAGTCGGTCGAAGAACTTTTTGGAAGTATACAGCCACCGGCCCCCACTGTTAGGAATGTACATGGACAACTGTGTTCCCGTAATCCCCCTCCTCCCCCTAATCTCAAATTCGAGATGCACACTCATAACTTCAACCAAAAGCAAAATTGCTCAACCTGCACCTCATTCAGACTCTGGCAAACCACAGATCAAATTCACATCCCCATTCCCTTCTGACGCCATACAGCGACGTGTTTCCCTAACTCACGTAATCACCCTTAATTTCATGACCCTACTTCCTTGACACCCACTACTAACTATGCCAAATTCTCCACATCATCGTAGAACTTCACCACGTATCGGAACGTCAACCCTTCCTTTCTGTGCTACCCAGGCTCCCCGGTCTCCTACTCAGTATGAGCCCCTCGCAGGTCTTATTTCGACGCAATGTTTACATATACAGGGTTCTCGTACTCACTGACCCCCCGCTCTCTCTCTTTACCTCTTCTCTTCTTCCCCAGCGTTTCGCATCCCCGAAACCCCTCACCTCTCCCCTCCTTTCCCGCTCTCTCCCGACTTCACGCGCAATGACTACGCCATCGCATGCCGCCGCTTTCGTCCGCAACGATCCTCGGGTGCCACTGCATCTCGCACCTACGTCCTTGTCTGTTGGCTTCCATTCCATCCCCCTCATCCTTGTCTGCGTCGATTGCAAGAGCGGGTCCCCCAGCGCAAGGGCCTTCAGCGACCACTTGCGCCACGTTCACAACATCCCTACTCCCCAGGCCGCACAGCGCTCTAGACTCGCAGAAGAAGCCCTCTCCTTCCACCGTACCTCTGTTTCCGATTCTCCGCTCCTTTCCGACTACCTGCAGGCTCCCCAATTCCTCCCCGATCCGGCCATCACTCTTCCGATCAAGAGCCTCCCCCCGCTTCAAGGATTCACTTGCAAATTAGTCTACTTCTGTCCTCTTTGCAAGCTCTCCAAGGGCACCCCGAAACGGCTTCGACAGCATATGAACTCCGTCCACCCGCCTGATGCACCGGGAAACCCCTCGCCGACCGAGGTTGATCAAATCATTGGCCGCGGTGCTGTTCGCGCCCAGTCTCTGTTTAGTGGTGCCAAGACCAAATACTTTCCCGTTACGGCCGAAGAGCCAATCGGGGAAATGGTCACCGTCTCCCAAGTCCCAGTCGGCATTCCTGACTCAGAAGAAGAAGATCCCATCCAATCCGCCCCGGTGTCGTCACCCCTCCCCATGGACACAACAACCGACTCAACTCTAGACCTCATCACTCCAGACCCCAACTCCCCGTCTTATGAGCTCCAAAAATGTGCCGCCGACGTATTGGCCCGTCTAACGTGTTCCAGTTCGGACCTGGCCCCGGGTCGACGATCTCATACCGAATTGGAGGAAAATGACGCAGACTCCGGCATCGCCCTCCGCAACACATTCCTGTCGATCACCGACTTTGATGAAGCCCTCGAAGCTCTGCCTTTACGCCGTGAGAAGGCAGCTCAACTCACGGGTGCCGTCACGACGGACGACGTTCAAGCAATTTTATCCACGGTTGCAACCTGCGTCCATCTATACTTTCAAAGTATCGCCAAGGTCGTCAGGGACGTCACGCATGGATTTCGTCAAGCGATAAACCTCCACGGCACTACGCCCTTCCGACGGGTTCAATCCGTGGCAGAACGAAGATATGCTAGTCATGTCGCCCGCCTCCTCTTCTTCACCCATCAGACACGGGACGCCGACTTTTCCCGTAATGAACAGACTTCCGTCGCGATCGACGCCTTCTTTCATGAGCTCAATCGCACATCTCTCCACGAGACCCCAGGTGAAACTCTCTCCCACGCCTTACACAGTCGCCTTCACGATGCCATGAAAAGCTTGCTCCTCGTCCGGCTCAGGCATGTCGACCTCCTCACCAACTTGGCCGTTCGTAATTTTGTTGTCGCCGCTACCGTCGTTGCAAGTTCCGCCCCACTCTTCGCCGAGACTTCCCCGACCCTCAGACTCGCCGAAGCCGGTGACATGAGTCACATTCTTGCCGCCCTCCAATACGCTGTTTCCGTGACAGCGATTCAAGAACTCCGCCGAGTAGCAGAAACGCCCCTTCCGGCCGCCCATCTCAACGAGAACCACCAAGATCCAGCTGCTGCCATCATCGCAACCGTCGATCAAGATGCCAACACTGCCGCTACATTCATACGAAAAACTTTGGATGTCATCATGCGAATCATAAAACATGAGGAAGGTCCAATCTCTTTCGCCGTCTGTGCCATTCACAAGCAACACCCTTGTGGAATCATCAAATCTCACCACCTCTCCATGCCTCTTTTGGGGACGATCATCACAAACCAACACAAGACTTTCGACAAGTTCTTCTACAAACACTGTCTTCTGGGGGCCGAGCTTCCTCCTGATTTCCAACGACTCGTTTTATCTCTGCGTGACGACCCCACGAACCGCGCTCCTGGCTTTTCCTTTCTCTCCTCCCTCACTTACCACGCTTCCTGGGTGCAGGCCAACGTTGCCCATCTCCTACATGCTCTAATGAATCCATCGTCCGATTACCTCCATCGCACACCTTGCGTCCACCCCACATGTTCCTTTCCGCCCAGGGTTCCTACACAAGATGAGGCATCCGGTCTTGGCCCATCCCCTACCTCTACTGCTTCTTCTGGCCAAGACCGAGAAATTCAAGTCGCTGGTGTTCGAATGACGAAAACAGGAGTCTTGCAGTTTCTCGCTCATTGCCAAATCATCCAAGACTCCCTATTTGCTATGATGCATTTTTCGTCCGGATCTCCCGGTCGAACAACCGAGATATGCACTTATAGGCTACAAAATGGGGAGAACAACATCCGGAACATCTTCATCGGCCACCACTCCGAAATTTTGTTCAACCCTGGCTACTGCAAGTCAAGGGCCGCGCTCGGTTACAACCGCGCGGTGTACCGATTTCCCGACAAGCAAACTTCGTTCCGAATGATCTCATACTTGTCGGTCATTCGCCCTTTGGAATGCGAAATGGTCAGAGCTCTCCATGGTGACGAAGCCATGAGAACCCATTGGACATTCTTATTCGCCAACAACGGCCAACGTTTCTCACCTGCACGTGTCACAAAGGTCATCAGGACTGCCCTGCAATTCAGGAGCATTCACATCTCCTTCAAGGATTACAGGCAGTTCACCAGTGGAATGGTTCCGCTTATATGTCAGAATAAGCTCCACAGCAGCATGAATGACATATTGGCAGAACACACCACAGCCGGACACCAACAAGCTGCGCATACCTCCTCTATCGCCCACAAACACTACGGACGAACTACCTCGCTGATGCTCGACTGTCCCGCCGCCACGCTAACAAAGCACCGCCAATTCTCCCATGAATGGCACCGCCATCTGAAGCTGCCGTCATTTTATAGTGACCGCGCTTCTTCACAACCGCTCCCCCTCCAACATTCACAGCAACTCCAGTCTCGAGTGACCTCGCTATTCCAACATGAGCCGCAGCCTGTCTTCCAGGTTCATCAACCGAAACCCCTCCTTCATGCTCTCAACGGAAGCACAGCAAACGAACTGCAACAACTGCAGCCAAACCCCTCTGCTCTCAAATTCTCCAACAACTTCTCCGTAGGGTCCCACTCCAATCACAGTATTCGCCTCGATAACCCCCCGAATCATATCCTCCCTCCCCTCGTCAGGCCTCTACTGTCCGCTCTCAAAAAGGCCACACGTTCTAAATCTGCGGAATTCATGTCTCAAACGCGGTTTGCTGTCACAGCCACTGTGTCTGCGTCGCAGAACAACACCCTCGTACTGATGCCCACCGCATCAG